>NC_080557.1:20002500-20302500 GCF_030253575.1 Rhododendron vialii | reverse complement strand
AACAGGTTCGGGAAATTGAGGCTGAGCTGCACCGGGACCGTTTCTTGGATGGCCTTCGGTATGGCCATGAAGCCTTGGTGACGAAGCTGAACCTCCCTGAAGACTCTGACCTCCGCACACTTCTTGAGGCGCCTCCCGAGGAGCTTTTCCTTCCTGATGAGGAGGAGGAGGTGGTGGAGCCTGCGTCCGAGGGCCAGGGTCTCGGGAATCAAACCGATCCAAATGCCCCTGCGTCCGAGGATCAGCTCGACCACCTAGCTCACTCTTAGGATAGTCTTCTTTTTCTTTTTTCATGTTTTTAGTTTCTGCAACTTTTGACTGGACAGCTCCAGACATTAGGAATTTGCTGTTCCAGAGTTTGTAAATGTCTGATATCGAAGAATTGACTTTTTGTTTATGGATTGTTGCTGAAACTTTATAATGCTTTGTTTTCCTAAAAGTATCTTTGAAATGCTTGTATGATTGGTTTGCTCCTTGGTTATGATGCCCCTGCTTCGGTGAGACTTGAAAAGTTTGTAGAAGCAAGTATAAACCGAAGCATTAACTGAATCGATTTGTCAAGCATAAAAAAGATGTTTTAATCAAGAAAAAGTGATTTGATCCGAAGCCCTTGCTAGTAGGAGGGTCGGTAGGGATCGAATCAGAAGCAACTGTTTAATGAATTTTTGACTTGGGACGCCCTTGCTTATTAATAGAAATGAACTTATCGAGCAGAGGCGGGATGGTATTGCTGCTAGGGACGTAGGCTGGGGTCACGAAGGGATATGGCTTCTGCCATAGGTTCGTGACGCAGCGAGTCTGAACAGTGGGAAATTTCCGGTGGGTCGGTATAAGGGGCTCGGAGAGAGAGGCCGAGTATCCTTAGAGCGAGTGACCAGAAATCAAGACAACCGAAGAGGCCTGGGCGACTTGGTGGGAATTTTGTCCGAGGGTATCACCTATGTGAGAACAATATCCTTGAAGTCGGTATAAAATGGGCCGGGCAAGAACGGACCAAGTATAAGTAATTTAAACAATCAGTGTACGAATAGTGCCAAAGAGATAATTCTCATGAAAACTCGGTGGAGTATTGTCAATACATAAGCAGATTGCCTTCAAAACTTTCTTAAAAGAAAATGCAACATAATAAAGATCAAACGGGCTTCGGTAACCGAGCATTATCCGTAGAACTTCTTCAAGTTGTTTGCATTCCACGACTTAGCAATGGGGGAACCATCCAGCTTCTCCAATTTGTAGTTACCCGATCCGAGATGTTTGAGAACTCGGTAAGGACCCTCCCAATTGGGCATTAGCTTTCGCTTTTTGGACTTCTCCACCACCTTTTTCCAAACGAGATCGTCAGGCTTGAACGACCTGAGGCGCACGCTTTGGTTGTAACCCTTTGCAACCTCCTGTTGGTATGAAGCGAGCTTGATCCTTGCGTTGTCCCATTCTTCTTCAGCTAAATCGAGGTCCGAAGCAATGGTGTTGCTGTTGACCGATTCATCAAAATTTTCTGTTCTCATTGTTGGGAGTCCGACTTGGAGTGGGATGACCGCCTCCATTCCGAATGCCAAGGAGAAAGGAGTGCGACCGGTGGATCGCCGAGGCGTCGTACGGTAGCCCCAGAGTACCCTGGGTAGCTCTTCGGCCCACTTTCCCCGTCGTGACTCGAGCCGGCGCTTGAGTCCAGATGAAATTGCCTTGTTTGCAGCCTCGGCCAGTCCGTTGCCCTGGGGGTAAGCCGGAGTGGACGTGTCCCATTTGATACCGTATTCGTCAAGCAGAGCCCGGTACTTCTGCCCTGTAAACTGCCCTCCATTGTCAGTAATTATGGCGAACGGCACACCGAAGCGTGAGATGATGTTGCGCCACACAAAGCGGATGACGTCTGTTTCTTCGATGGTTACCAGAGGCTCGGCCTCGACCCATTTCGAGAAATAATCGGTTGCGGTTAGGAGGAACTTGAATCCACCTGGAGCGACTGGGAGCTTTCCAACGATATCCATGCCCCATTAGGAGAAAGGCCAGGGGCTGGTGAGAGGGCTAAGGTCCCGGGCCGGCTGATGGATAATGGGAGCGAACATCTGACACTTCTTGCAACGCTTGACGAACTCCTCGGAATCCTTCTTCATTGTCGGCCACCAATATCCCTGAGTGATGGCTCGGTGGGCGAGTGACCGTCCACCGGAGTGACAACCGCTGTCGCCGGCGTGAAGCTCTTCGATGATGCCCTGAACTTGATGTGGGTGCGCAACCAATAAATATGGCCTGGTAAAAGATCTTCGGTAAAGCTTGCCGTTGAGATTGAGCCAGAAGAGAGCGGCTTTGTTTCGGAGTCGGTGAGCCTCCTTTTTGTCAGTGGGAAGGGAGTCATCCCTCAGGTAAAGGACGATTTCATCCATCCAGCTCGGGCCAAGCTCTATGTTGAGTACGTCCTTTTGTAGATCTTCGAGCTTAAAATTGGGCTTGTCAATAGAATTGAAGGAAATGGAGCGGTGTCCGGTACATGAGAATGCCGAAGCGAGCCCTGCGAGGGCGTCGGCATGGGTGTTATGTTCCCTTGAGATATGCTCGACCCTGATTGCTTTAAAGCGTTGAATGAGCTGGACTGCGGCGCTGAGGTAGGTACGCATGCGATCATCCCGAGCTTCATATTCTTCAGAGAGTTGGTTAACCACCAATTGGGAATCGCTGTAAATGAGGAGCTCTTCGATGCCAATGGCTTCGGTAGTCTTGAGTCCCGAGATAAGTGCTTCATATTCGGCCTCGTTGTTTGAGGCTGGGAAGTTGATGGAGAACGAGCTTTCGTGCAAGACACCGGAGGGTGAGAGAAGAACGACGCCTGCACCTGTGCCTCGGCTGTTGGAGGCGCCATCGACGTACATTTTCCAAACATCTCCGTGAAAAAGCTGCCATGCTGTGCTAGGGTTGGCCTAGAGTACTACCTCGGTGCTCGGGGTGGGTGCCGAAGCGGATATGTTGGGCGGCGTAAGCTCGGCAATGAAGTCGGCCAGCACCTGAGCTTTTATTGCTGTCCGAGGTTGAAAGCGTATTTCAAAATTTGCAAGCTCGACGGCCCATTGTGAGATTCGGTTGGAAAGATCGGCCTTCCGGAGAAGAGATTTGAGGGAGAACTCGGTCAGGACGATGACGCGATGCGACTGGAAATACGGGGCAAGCTTTCGGGAGGCTGAGATGAGGGCGAGCACGAGCTTCTCCAGGGGGAGGTAACGCGTCTCGGCGGAAGTCATGGTTTTGCTGGAGTAATAGATTGGCTGGTGCTCTAGGCCCTCCTGTCGGACGAGAACCGAGCTCACAGCGTGCGGAGAGACAGCTAGGTAAAGGAAAAGGTCCTCTTGGTTCTGAGGAGTGATGAGGAGTGGAGCCGCGGAAAGTTACTCCTTTAGTCGCTGTAGGGCTCGGTCACAGTCTTCCGTCCAATTGAAGCTTCATCGGCTGCCCTTCAGGAATGCAAAGAATGGCTGACATTTGTCCGAGGAGCGACTTATGAACCGATTTAGAGCAGCAGCCATACCGGTTAGACGCTGAACATCGCGCTTGTTGTGGGAGGCCGAGAGCTGATCGATAGCGCAAATCTGGGAAGGATCGGCCTCAATACCGCGTCGGGAGACGAGGTGGCCAAGAAATTTGCCGGAGTTGACGCCGAAGACGCATTTCTCAGCATTGAGGCGGAGCTTGTGGTTCTTGAGTATCTCAAAGACTTCGGCGAGGTGAGTTAGATGATCACCGGCGCGAAGACTTTTAACCACCATGTCGTCAATGTATGCCAGCATAGTGTCGCCTAGCAATCGCTCGAACATCTTGGTTATCATTCGCTGGAAAGTTACTCCGGCATTTTTTAAACCGAAGGGCATGACAAGGTAACCGAAGATCCCGTGGGGGGTAATGAAGGCGGTGTTCTCGATATCGCCTTCGCTCATGGCGATCTGGTGGTAGCCCCGGTACGCATCCAAGAAGCTGAGTCGTTCATGTCCGGAGGTGGCGTCCACGAGCTGGTCGATACGGGGAAGAGGAAAGAAGTCCTTTGGGCAAGCGTCGTTGAGGTTTGAGTAGTCGACGCAGACACGCCATTTGCCATTCTTCTTCTTGACTACGACGGTGTTAGCCAACCACTTGGGGTATTGGACCTCTCTGATTGCCCCAGCGTTTAGGAGTCGGTTGACTTCTTCAATGACGGCCTCGGAGTGGATAGGAGAGGACCGTCGTGCCTTCTGTACGACCGGTCGTTTGGCTTTGTCGATGTTGAGCTCGTGGCAGATGAAAGAGGGGTCGAGCCCGGGCATCTCGTAGGGGGTCCAGGCGAACACTTCAATATTTCGGTTGAGAAAAGCTACCGTCTCATTCCGATCAGTATCACTAAGTGAGGAACTGACAAAGAAGAAGCGGGAGCCGTCCTCGGTTATTGGGATGGTGACCACGTCTTCAACGGTTTTGTCGTCGGGGGATCTACCGACGTCCTCCAAAACTGGGGCTTCGGTGGCTTCGATGAGATTCACCCGGGAGGTCTGTTTGGAGCTTCGGACGGCGTTGACGTAGCATTGCCTGGCCGCGGTCTGGTCTCCGTACAAGTCTTCCTGGTGCCCGTTAGTGCCAATGAAACGTACCACTTGGTGATAAATGGAGGCAATCGCTTTAAGCCTATGAAGCCAGGTTCGACCGACAATGGCGTTGTAAGGGCCAGGGACGTCGACCACCACAAAGTCTATTTCAAGCGTTACCGAGCCGGCACGGACAGGAAGAGTGATCATACCGATGGGCCAGACAGGAGCTCCGTTGAAGCCGATGAGGGGAACTTCGGAGGGACGGAGGTCGGTCTCGAGAATCTTCAGATCCTTGAAAAGAGAGTAATACATGACTTCGGCCGAGCTACCCTAGTCTACGAGGACGCGGCGGACGTTGAAATTTCTGATGCGTAGCGTGACCACGAGGGCGTCGTTGTGGGGAAGCTGGACGCGGTTGAGATCCTTCTCGATAAACGTTATCGTCCATTTGGAGCCGTCATCGGTTCTAGGGCGCTTTGGTTCGGGGCCGACTAACATGACTTGCTTGGAGGAGGAAGCTTCATTCAACTCGGCCCGGATGATGCGCGGCCTCAGGGTTCAAGGGACCATGTATGACGTGGATTGTCTGAACCTCTTCCTCCGTATTTGTTTCGGTCCGTTGCGCCCGAGCCGTCGTCTTTTCGTGATCGATGAAGTTGCCGAGGTGGCCTCCCGCTACAAGCTGCTCCAAGTAGGCTTTGAAGGGCTTGCAAGCTGTAGTGAAGTGACCTTGTTCGTTGTGGTAGCTGCATCGGACGATGGGATTTTTGATTTTCCCATTCTCGGTGCCGAGCTTTTGATTTGGGAAGGAGAAAAAGGGCTGGTCCTTTACTTGGTCGATGATCCGGTAGATGGGAATGGTGAAGACGGTTTTCTCGGCGTTGAAGTCACTTGGCTTGGGTCCCCTCCTCGGCGACTGCTTGATCGTGTTGACTTGTTTCTTCGATGTTGGGACAGGTGCGGGAGCCGGTATGGACACCGAGGTGTTTAACGTCTTCGAACTTGTGGGCTTCCCAATGCCTCTTTCTGCCTTGGATTCGATGAGCTGACACCAGCCCTCAATTCGAGTCATAAGGTCCTTCATAGAGTTCGGCTTATGGCGAGCGAGGTTGTCGTAGACTTGCTCGTCCTGGGAGGTGAGACCGAGCTTGAATCCTCGGGCAAAGATGACACCGTCGCAACCCTCTATCTCATTGAACAACTCCCAATAACGCCCGGCGTACTGCCGAAGCGTTTCGTCGTTCCTCTTGCGGAGGGCTAAGAGGGAGTTGATCTCCTTCTCATGCTTGTTGCTCGTTACGAACCGGGCCATAAAGGCATCACAAAGGGAATCGAACGAGGAGATTGACCGAGCGGGGAGTTAATTGAACCAGGTGAGGCCCAGGTTGCCGAGGCTTGCAGGAAACACTTTGCACAGGAAGGCGTCATCCGAGGGTTCATTGCGAAGAAACAGAGACATGACAGTTTTATATTGAACCAGATGAGTGTACGCCGAGGTCTTGCCGTCGTATTTGGCAAACTTGGCTTGGGAGAATCCCTTGGGGGGGGGGGGTGACCGAGTCGATCTCTCTTGTGAAGGGAGAGGTCGTGAGTCGTGCAAGCCGCGCATCGCGATGAGGTCGGATCGAACGGTCGGGGCCGTCTGGACGCTCAGTCGCTGTACGCTTCTTGGGGACGAGTTTGTCCAATCGTTCATGCTCCTTTCTCTTTGGGTCAATACTAACCGATTTCCTGGGAAAACGCTCCTGGCGGTGATGTCGGTAGCTATCCCGAGCGGAAGGCTCGAGGCGCTCGGTGACCGGGCTCTGGCTGTGTGCGCCGACGGGATGCGAGACAATGGGACTTCTGGCTCGAGGGCCCTTCAGGCGCTCTCGGTAACCTCTTATCTGGATCTCGACAAGGCCGTCATCTCCCCTGGATGCCCTTGTGCGGCTAGGGGTAGATTCCCGGCCTGTCTTGCCCACGAGGACCGAGTGCGTGGAGGAGGCAGAAACGCTCGCACCACCGAGCCTGTCAAAAGCCGATGGTCTCCTTCGAAGTTGCACAGGGGAACGAGAGCGGTCCCTGTGCGATGCGTCTTTTGGGGCTCGATTGTCCGCCGCTCTTGGTGACTCAAGACGATCCTTGACTGAGGGGCGGGGTCTATGCTCTAGCAGGTGACCGGTTTCGTGACTGCGTGGGGGGGGGGGGGGTGTGACGGTTTGTCCTTCCGCCGCGGCTCTCGGAGGAGTGAGATGGGGAGATGAGGAGGTGTTTGATCTCCGCCAACTCGTCTCGGACGTGTCTGTCGCGGTCCACGACCGTCGTCAGGTCGTCAATTTTTCGCTCGAGATGACGGATGTAGGAGTGGAGCTCGGAGGATGGGCCTGCGTCTGGAGCTGACGCTCCGGCGCCAACTCCGATGGATATGTGGGTCTTTCCAAGGGCGGCCGCTCCGCAAGAAGCCAGGCTGTGGTCCACGAGGGAACCGAGCCCGTGGGCAGTACCACCGTGATGTGCGTCGTCGATCTCCACCATGTTTGATTCTGGATGTTTTAACGGAGCAGAAAGGGGGAGGAGAAAGTTGAAAGGGTGGCTAGGTCCCCAGCGGAGTCGCCAATTGTAGGGGTTCTGTAGGGGGATGAAAATAATTGATGCTTCGGATCAACTGGATTGCAACGGCTTATTCGTGCCTCTTCACCGGAACCCTAGCTCGACGTCTGAACCCTAATCTGCAAAATAGACAGGGGGTGAGTGCACCTTTGCCTCTCGTGGCAAAGGCCCTCCGATGCCTTTGTTAGTATCACGTACTAGAAAACTCAACCCTAATTATCAGTAGGAAAGCAATAATAATGCAATGTATTGCGTACCTTTCACCTTTAGGTTTACCTCATATTTATAGATTTATGGATGCTTGCTGTCCAAGCATCCTTGTTGCCATAGGATTCCTAACTCGTATAGGAAACCCAGGATATCAAGAAGTCTCGTTTCCTTTATCAGTTTATGGAAAAGAGTCCTTTTAGGATTCTTTTCCATTAAGAGCCGAACATCCCATACTTGTTGGGTATCTTTCTCAGATCCTATATTCTTGGGATCTTTATCCCTTTATGGGACATGACTACTCTGGAATCTTCCAGAGTATTCCCTCTGCTCCTACTCTCGATTGGAGCTTCTTCTTTGTTTGGCTGTCTCATGGCCGAACAGACTACCTGGACCAAGGACTTCACATGTAACTTGGTCCAAATGTAATCAGAATGTCTCTTATCTGCCGAACAGATAGTTTACACCAGTGACTTGTCATGTCATTGGCCTTTATTCAGCCGAACAGATTGCATGGACCAAGGACTTCACATGTCATTGTTCCATATCGCTGTTCTTCATATTGCCCAGCGATAAGTCCAGTCGTATTTACCACGTGTTCCCAAACATCACGTGTTCGGTAACTAAATGTATCTGCTTGGGAATACCTCCCTACAATTGCTCCCCAGCTTCATGTATTTACCACTGTTCTGGGGCAATATATGATGCTTAGAAACAGAATTCTATCTAGACCAAACTCTTTTGATCCCGTACAGTCATAATTTCAATATCTCATTGATGCCTTTTGGCGCCTCTGTCATTATACCATCTCGAGGTAATGACTCCACGTGGCGCATATCGTACGCTTTTACATTAAATGTGAACTGACGTTTTATCTTAACGACGTCAATACGACGTTAGCTTGATCCCTTTATCCCGTTACTTAAAAGGTAACGGTGTGAGACGAGACGTTTCGTCTCCGTCTCTGGCATCTAAACCCCAGAAAGGGCTCATTTTGGATTTTCCCACCCAAAACTCCTTCTCTCTCTAAGCTTTTTGCCATTGCCGTCGTCTACAAACTCGATTGCATTCCAGGGAATCGTCACCATATTCTTGTAAGATCCTCGTTCTTACTTCATTTCTTCTGTTTAGGTTCTTATCTGAGATCTCTATTTTCGATTTCGTGAGTCGTTTTTTAGGGTTTCAGTTGCACCCTTTTTCAGTCTTTCTTCTTTCCTGAGTATACCCATGGCTGACGATGGTGAGAATCCCTTGAGACCCAGTAAATTTAGGAAATTATGTGAAACCCTTACTGCCATGGCGGCATTTAGGAGGGAATATAACGTTCCAGAGAACGTTGGTCTCGAACTCGCCCCCCTGGGCGCAGATAGAGACGGAGGTTCCTGGGATCGAATGTGTATCCCCATTGTTGCTATCGTCGAAGGCGGAGTTCGATTTCCCCTTCACCCATTACTTCGCCAGATCCTAAACTGGTATCGTCTTACCCCCATGCAAATATCAACAAACGTTTTTAGGTTGATAATGGGTGTAGTAGCTTTGAATAGGATTCTGGGGACTCAGTTAGGAATTTGGGATATTCAGTGGTGGTACAGCATTGTACTAAACCCTGAATACAACACCTATTACTTCAAAGTTAGAAGGGCCGACAAGCGTCTCGTGCTAAACCTGCCAGACTCTGCTCGGGATCATGAAATCGATTTCCTTTACGTCACTGGAGCCTTTGAGCCACTAGGAGAGGATGGTCAGGTGGTGGGTCTCCACTGCCCCCATATATGGGGATACCCACGTATGCTTCTTATTTTTCATCTTTGCTATTTGTTTGTTTGCTGCTTTCTCGTAGCTTTCTATTGTGTCTAATTTTTGATTTAATAACTCCGATTGTGCAGCTGAAAACGTCAACAAACGTCCAAGACGAGAGCCTAGTTACGTCCGAACAGAGGACATCAACAAAATCCTTAAATATAAAGGCGAACCTGGTACCCGAACAGCTGGTCGGGGTCGAGACGCTGATATACTGCTGGGATACGATCCTTCGCACAGAGGGGTCATTGACAGAAGACTTGCCCACCCCAGCACTAGTGCCGCGTCTACATCCACTGCTCCCCAACCACACAGTTCAAGGCTTCAAGCTGGTGTCACTCTTGCCGGTCAGTCAGGCGATATTGTTATTCCTGACGGTATACCTCAAACACGTGTGGTACTCAGGAGATCAAGCCGCAGGCAACTCATTGCCGAACAACAACCCGTTCCTCACCAAATTACCAGTCAGTCATCCTCATCCGGTTATTCTCGATCACCCCCAACCTCAGGTACGATGACGCACCAACCTATTAACCTTAGTTCTTTACTCACTGTCTCCTCTCGGGGACGTGGTGCTACCAATAGGGTAGCATCAACTGGCGCCCCTCCCCCACGTTCACGTCGCAATAGGGGAGGATCTGCGAGATCGTCATCTTCTCCACGGGAAGATAATCCTGTTGAGACTACCAATGCTCATCGGGACAAACGTCCCAAGAGCGAAGAAACTGGGGACGCTCTTAACCAAACCACTTCTGTAGTCCAACAACCCCCTTCTTCGAGTACTCCAGTGCTTCCTGAAAGCTGGACCCCTAATCTCATTAGGGGTGATCGGCCTGTTCACATAGGGGACAGTGCTAGCTCTTCGGAGACAGCACTCGCCCTTGCCCAAGGTCTACTTCTTCCTGTAGACATGCAGAAGGAGTCCGAAGCTACACCTGATCGGCTTGTCTCCACTGGTCTCGTCAGTGGTATCAAGGTAATGTGACTTAATCTTTTCATATAAGTCTTTATGTGTATTTCATATACCACTTGATATTCCCAATACTTACTGTTCGGTGTTTTGTCAGTTCATTCAAAAGATGGTCACATTGGGCCAAAAGTTTGAAGATGCTGATAATGAGAGGATCACATTGCTGAACAACAATACCAGACTGCTTCGTACGATTACTAGACTTGAAAGGGAAAGAGACAAAGCCAAAGCAGACTTCGTCGAGGCCAAAGACAAGCTTGGAGCTGCTGAGGACAGCCTCAACCATGCTTTGGTTAAGATTGAGCAGACCAAAAAGGCTGCTTTTGAAGATGGTTATCAAAAGGGCTTCGACGCTACAACGGCTAGTTACGTAGAGCAGATGCCGATCATCCAGGATGAAGTCTGGGCTGCTTGTTGGGAAGCATGCCTCACAAAGGTAGGTGTTGCAGAAGACTCTCCCCTATGGGTTGAGAACGATCTACCGAGCCGCCGAGTTACAGCTCCAACTGATGATGTCGATCAACAGATTGACGATTTTGAAGATGTTGATGAAGAAATACAGGTTGAATCTCAAAATGATGTTGAGCAGTCATCTGTTCGGGAAGTAACCACTGAAACTGTTGTCCCAGAAGAGACTGCAACTGCTGCTGGTAATCCTGACGTCCAACTAGAAATTCAGAACCTAGATTGATAAATAAGTATTTTGTGTTTCTCAAACAATATGGCTGGTCCTGCGTGACCACGGTAATTTAACCCTGCGTGGTTCCAGTACTTTCTTTTGGTAATACTCTGGATAATACAGGTATTCGGCCCTTCGTGGCACTTGCTCGGCTCTCCTCTGTTTGTTGCATCTGTTCGGATGCACTGTTTTAATCTCAAGTATTTCGTACTGTTGATTGTCTTATGTTATGCAAGTTTCACATACTTTAAGGGCCAGAACAAACATACAATTTGTTCCTTAAGTCTCACGTACTTAAGAGCAAACATATAATTTGCAACAGAACATACAAGTGTTTTTCGTACTTTGTAATTCTTCCAAGTTTCACGTACTTAGTTATTTTTTTTTAAGTTTCTCGTAAATAAATGTTTTAAAAGTCTTTCAAGTGTTGTCATACAAACACTTGATCATAAAGGTTTTCCTCAAGTTTCACATACTTAGGAACATAAGTTTCACGTACTTAAACTAAATGTGGCTTACATTTAAGTCAAGCCAATATAGTTTCTCAAGTATCACGTACTTAAAATACCATATAAGTATCTCGTACTTTGAACGTCCATACAAGTATTTCGTACTTGTATTTTTTAAAAGAAAACATACAAGTGTTTTCATACTTGCTAAGTATCACGTATTTAAGAAAATACATACAAGTGTTTTCATACTTGCCTTCAAATGTATACCCAAGTTTCACATACTTGAAATTCTATACAAGTGTTTCGTACTTGTATTCGTTAAGTGTCACGTACTTAAAAATGTATAAAACTTTTAAGTTTCACATACTCAAAAGGTATACCCTGCTCCCCAATACGAATAAAGAGAACCAAACTCGTAGTTCGTATTTAAATACCACAACAGTTATTCGAAAGAAGTGATTTTATTCATAATCTGTAAAACGCAAGAGGGCGTTACTCGTACCCTTTGCAAAAATAATCAAAACTAGAACAAAGGAATTATATTCGTAATTCCCACACAATCACGTAGTGTAAATCCAAAACAGATTTTAATACTTCTAAACAAAGAACTTTCGTAAATTATGAACATTCCAAGGCCTCGGAATTGGATCACCATCCAGATCTGCCAATCTATAGGCTCCTATGCCCACAATCTCAGTTACTCTATACGGGCCTTCCCAGTTGGCCCCCAACTTGCCTTCATTTGCCACCTTGGTGTTGCCGAGCACTTTTCGTAGCACAAGGTCCCCAACACCAAATTCTCTAGGATGAACATGTTTGTTGTAGCTTTTCATCAGCTGTTCTTGGTAAGAAGCAAGATGTACCAAGGCCTTTTCTCTCTTCTCCTCGGCAAGATCAAGCTCGATTTCAAGGGCCCTGTCATTGCCTCCACTTTCAACCAAAGCTGTCCTGTTGGTCAGCAGACCCACTTCCAGAGGTATGACAGCCTCTGTTCCAAATGCCAACGAATAGGGGGTCTCTCCCGTAGACCTCCTAGGCGTTGTTCGGTGAGCCCACAAAACTAACGGTAACTCATCAGGCCATTTTCCCTTTGCTTTGTCCAGCCTCTTCTTTATCCCATCTAGGATAGTTTTATTGGATGCCTCTGCTTGCCCATTACTCTGAGGGTAGGCCAGAGTGGAGTAATAATTTCGTATTCCATACTGGGCACAAAAAGCCTTGAATTTCTTCTGAAATTGGGATCCATTGTTTGTAATCAATGAATAAGGGACCCCAAAGCGAGTGATGATGCTTTTCCACACGAACCTTTCTATCATAGGTTCAGTGATTTTGGCCAATGGTTCTGCCTCAATCCACTTCGTAAAATAATCAGTTGCTACAAGCAGGAATTTTCGATTCCCAGTTGCTTTATGCAATGGGCCCACGATATTCATTCCCCATTGGGCAAAAGGCCAGGGACTCGTCAAAGGCACCAGATCCTCGGCAGGTGTTCGAATCATTGGTGAGAATTTTTGACACTTCTCACAAATCTTTACATAAACCTTTGCATCTTCTTGCATGTGTGGCCACTGATGAGCACATAATATTGACACTTACTGGCCTCAATACCATATGTTGCTAGTTATTAAATGTGCTTAGTTGAGTACTTCTATTATCTTTTTGATAATTATGTTATATTGTTTAGTTTGCAGGAAAAAGATTATAATAACGTTTATTTCGGCCATTGGATTCAAGAAGCAAAACCCGTGATCAAATTAATTCACGAGGTGGGACCCCACTTATTATATTACTTCTGACGAAAGTTGAAGAAGTGTTATAGCCCAAAGATTGCCTAGTTGACTAGAACGAACAGATTAGGAAGATTAGGATTTTCCTTTATTGAGAAGATTCACGGCAATTTTGGGAACCATCTATAAAATGAGAAGAATATATAGGGTTCGTTCCGTGGATGAATGGCGACTTGAAGTACCATGGATTGAAAGTTCGACTTGGAGAGCCACGGCTGGGAACACAAGAACAAGAGCAGAAGAAATCTTTGTGAGCTTTATTATTTTCTTGGATTCTAGCCGAATAATTGATACAATGTTTTTATCCATGAGTAGCTAAACTTGTGAACTAGGGTTGAGGATGAAACCCCATGAATTTTATTGATTGGTTTTATGCACTTGATTTTTCTACGTGCTTTCATAGTTTATTGTTCTGAACTCATTAATTAATTTGGTTGAAACTCGGATATGGATTCAATCGGAATGGGTTTTTTCCATGATTTGATATCACCATATCAATCGAATTGCTTGATTTGTCATTGTTAATATTTAAGTACGGGATATCTACTATATATGATTTGTTTTACGCGGATATAGTTGATGATTTTGACTTAAACATGCGAAGCAGAGGAGGAACATATTTTTGTCATAAATAAAAAGGGCTTAACGACATATTATCCATGATGATTAAGATTAGCTTCTAAATCATTGTGTAGAAATTATATGAAAAACCATTGCATAAGATTAGTTGCTAAATATTTGTGGGTGTGGATTCCAAAACCTTAGTTACTTTTCTCAACCGGCAATCTCACTATTTTTCTGTGCTAGTTTAATTATTATTTTGTCATTGCTTTATTTAATTTTTAGTTTAAAAACCAATCATACTTTTGTCAACTAGGTTAGGGTATAATCAATTTAAGTTTATTTAGTTTTCCTATAAAAAAAATCACAAGTCTCTGTGGGTTCGACCTCGCACATGCATAACTATACTATTGGTACGATTCGTGCGCTTGCGAGTACATTAAAATTTCACATCAAGTTTTTGGCGCCGTTGCCGGGGACTTATTCATTTTTTTTTTTTTTTTGGAAAATCGAAAAGGCTTTTAATTGGTTTTATCCCTTCTACTAGTTATAGTTAGCGTTAAAAAAAATGTATATAAAAAAAATTCACTTCCTGCCTCGTATTTAGGATTAGGTTGTTTGCACTTTTCTTTCTGTCTAGTTTAGTTTAATCTAACTTAATAAGTTTTGTTAGTTAGGCATTTTTGTGTTTTAGAAAGTTCTCACTTTTTTTTTTTTTTTAATCAGTTTGGTATCTCATCCCTGCGTAGTTTCTTGTTTTACTCTTGCTATTTGTATTTTTAATCTCTGTCTTCAGTTGAAAAAGAAAACAAAAAAATTGTTCTTAGTTGTGCACGAGCATTTGGGTAGGTGATAACGAGTCGAATTTCATCTGGAAAATTGAGTAGTTGACCGTACTGAAAATGGGAGACATGGTCGAAAATAATAAAACTCTTAGAGAGTTGTTCTCGCCCATTACCACGAACCCACCATCCTGCATAGTGTTACCCACAACCAACGCAACACAATTCGAGCTGAAACCACAAATATTTCAACTTTTGCCTACATTTAGAGGTCTGGAAAATGAGGACCCTTATATGCACGTAAAAGATTTTCTCGAAATTTGCTCTACCTTTAAGTTTCCAAATTTTTCTGATGAGTCTGCTCGACTTCGGTTATTTCCATTTTCTTTGAAGGATAAGGCAAAGGCATGGTTGAATTCTCTACCCTCAGGTTTAATAACTTCATGGGACATTCTAGTTAAAAAATTCCTTTTCAAATTTTTTCCAATGTCCAAAACAATTGCTTTGCGAAGAGAAATTATGGATTTTTGTCAAGAAGAGTACGAGAAGTTTTATGAAAGCTGGGAAAGGTTTAAAGATAGTCTCCTTAAATGTCCCCACCATGGCTTTGAGACGTGGAGGCTCATTCAAATTTTTTACAACGGTTTAACTCAATCAAACCGCAATATGATTGAATCCATGAATGGTGGTGGTTTCTTAAATCTTAGAGATGATGCGGCTAATCAATTTCTTGAAAACTTATCTGAGAGTTCTCAGCAATGGGACTTTTCTAATCCTAGACATAAGCAATCTAACTCATCTAGAAAAGGAGGCATATATGAAGTTAGGGAGGATTTTGACGTAAGAGCTAAACTAGATAGTCTTACTCGGAAGGTTGAGGCATTAACTTTAAGTAGGTCTATGGAGTCTGCCAATCAAGTTCAAAGAGAAGTGTGTTCTCTTTGTGCTAGTCCCACGCACACAACACAAACATGTCCTTCCATGATTGGCTATTCTGAATATTGTGCCGAGCAGGCAAATGCACTCAACAACTATGAAAAACCATTTGCTAATAATTTTTCGGAGACAAACAATCCCAACTTGAGAAAACATTCTAATTTGTCATGGTGGCAAAATAATTCCTCTTCAAACATAGGTGGGCAACCCCTACAATCACAAAATCAATTTCCACCCACATTTCGTCCTCCCAATCAGCCTGAAAATTATTTCAATCCGCCTCACACTCCCCAATCTAATTTTCAACTGGCTTTCCCCCAGCAACAAAAATCGTCCTTAGAAGACTCTCTTCAGAAATTCATGCAAACGACTGGACAAGCCATTGTAGAGATTAAAAATCAAATGGGCCAGTTGGGTAGTCAAATGGTAGAGATAGAGAAGGGAAAGTTCCCTAGTCAGCCGATACAAAATTCGAAAGGGCAATTTGTTGTTAATAACCCCTCTAAGTCTACCTATGAGCATGAGCAGGTTCAATCCATTATCACTCTTAGATCAGAAAAACATGTTGACAATCAAGTACGTATGCCAAAAGAGAAGAGCTTAGGGGAGTTTGAGAAAGAAGAAAGACAGAGTAGTCCCACCGAAACCCAAAAATCTAGTTCGCCTCAACCTCCTAAAGAACCCGAACGTAGGAGTTTCATCCCTAAAGCTCCATATCCTGAACGACTAGTAGCCCCTAAGAAAGGTGTAGACCATGGAGATATTCTAGAGACATTTAAGCAAGTAAGGATCAACATTCCACTCCTAGATGCTATTCGACAGGTGCCTTCTTATGCTAAATTTTTGAAAGACCTAGTCTCCATAAAAAGGAAGACTAGCACCCCTAAGGAAGTATTGTTGACCGAACACATTAGCTCAATTATTCAACACAAAATCCCTATCAAGTATAAAGATCCTGGTTGTCCTACAATTTCGTGCACAATAGGTAATCATCACCTCGAGCGAGCTTTGTTAGATTTGGGAGCTAGTGTCAACCTATTGCCATTTTCTGTGTACCAGCAATTAGGATTGGGAGAACTAAAACCCACTTCCGTAAGACTGCAATTAGCTGATGGGTCTCTTAAAATACCTAAAGGAGTAATCGAGGATGTGCTAATTAAGGTTGATAAATTCTATTTTCCAGCGGACCTCATAGTTTTAGATACTCAGCCTGTTCATCACTCACGTGGACAAATTCCTGTAATCTTAGGACGTCCTTTCTTAGCTACCTCGAATGCTCAAATTAATTGTAGGAACGGGGTGATGAAAATGTCATTTGGGAATGTTACTTTTGAACTTACTATCTTTGACACTGGCGAAAAACCCTTAGAGGAAGGTGTAAGTGCTGTTTGTATGATAAATAGTCTTGACAACACTATGCTCAGCCAATTTGATTGTGAAGATCCACTAGAATCTGACTTAGCTAATTTTGATTACAACTTTGATATTATTAATGTTACTAAGCAAGCAGTTGCTTTGGTAGATTCCGCGTCCTGGTCAAGTATCGAGGAGTGGATATTGAATGGGGAGTCTCCTCAACTTTCTTCATCACCAGTCCTCCTATGTGTTACAGAGTCACTTGATTGTGAATTAAAACCTCTACCGCTCGATCCTAGAGTTGAGTTTTTAGTGCCTGTAGAGATCAATCCCAACATCTTTCCTTCACAAGGTGATCAAATTAAAGAGGAAATGGTAATTGACGCTCATTGCCACTATGAATTTGAGTGGGATTTTATCTTTGGAGTTGATCTTTTACTTCCTACGCATAATTTTGGCTTAGAGTCATCGTTGTTCAAGCACATATTTCCATGGTACTCTGATCTTGTTTCTATTGTTGCTCTATACTTGACACACATGAATGAACTATTTGCTAAATTAATTTTGGTTGTGTCGTATAATTTTTGTTGGGATGATCCATACATTGTTAATTTCAAGAAGAGAATAAAAGGAAATGATTTGATTGTTCTGCTTCATAGCTTCTAATAATTTAATTGTTCTTGGTCTTTCTTTTTCTTTTTCTTTTTCTTTTTTCCCACTAACCAATTGCAGGAAATAAAAAAGAAACTTGTTCACCATATGAGGTAACCCCTAAACTTCTCATGTTTTATTTTCTCTTTGCTACATTGAGGACAATGCATCATTTAGGTCTGGGAGAGGGACTACTATTTTTGACAAAAATGTGTTTGCTGCAATTGTGGTTTAATTATTATTTTTATTTACTTCAATTTTTGTGTCAATTTAAAAAAAATTGAGGATGCTTGATTTGGACTTCCGGCATGGTTGTTGGTTTTTGATCAGTGCTAGTTCGATTGTTTCCCAAGTTGGAGTCTTGATATGATTTTATTGATAGAGTTAAACTTGTGAACATAGGCATTGATGAGAGACACTTAGTTGGTTCGTATCACTTATGTTTGGATAGCGATTAATCACTTGTGTACATGCCTTTGCACGAGCATCGTCACACCTAGAGTTGGATTTGACCTCGAGTACCGTACATATATTTTTGATGCCTCAATATGAGTCAGATGTCTTATTAGAATGCTTAATGTCCTTTCCCCAAAAGAAAAAAAATGAATAAAATGCATGCTTTTTCGGGCTTTTCACTTAGTAACCGGGCCTCTTGCCTCAGTAAGCAGTGAGTGTTCGCGTCAAACGGTGGAGAGTTTTGGGATTATCATGTGTGGTTAACTTGGGTTCGTAGCCTTTTTGACTCGAGTGATTAAGTCCGTTGGGGCGTTCTTTACATCTAGTGCCCTAAAGCCGTCTGGTTTGGGTGTCACTGACCTAAAACTCGCTACAAGGGTCAATTAGAAAGCTTAAGGGACCAAGGCATTGCACGACCTCAAAAAAAAATATATATATAAAAAAAAAAAAAGAGAGAGAGAAAAAAAAAGTGAAAATTGGAATAAAGGGAGGGGCTATAATTTGATGTAAGCATTTTGATGAGTATTGAGGCATTGAAGGTGTGTTTATTGTTTTCGAGGTTAATGAACATATTTGTGTGACTTTTCACTTTACACGCTTGCCTTGTGATTTTTCCCTATACAGATATATGTGCGAGGAACAATTATTGTGCTGATTCAGATTGGAATGTTCTCTTATTTAACTTTACTAATGAATAAAGTATCTTGCCTCTAACTTGCGTAATACTCATACTAGTTACTTTAAGAGGCCAATACTACGTTTGAGATTTTGATCAAGTGCCATATCTTTCTTGGGAATTTTGTGGGTATATTTACGGCAAACTCTCACGAGACTATAACTCGTCCACTAGGGCAACTTAGGGGTTTAAAGGCTTGTTGCATATGCTAAATGCAATCGGAATCCTCTGAAAAAGGATTAGTTAATATTTTTGTTTTTCTTTTGTTTATTTTTATTTCTTTTGCTTGAGGACTAGCAAAACATAGGTTTGGGGGTATTTGATGAGCACATAATATTGACACTTACTGGCCTCAATACCATATGTTGCTAGTTATTAAATGTGCTTAGTTGAGTACTTCTATTATCTTTTTGATAATTATGTTATATTGTTTAGTTTGCAGGAAAAAGATTATAATAACGTTTATTTCGGCCATTGGATTCAAGAAGCAAAACCCGTGATCAAATTAATTCACGAGGTGGGACCCCACTTATTATATTACTTCTGACGAAAGTTGAAGAAGTGTTATAGCCCAAAGATTGCCTAGTTGACTAGAACGAACAGATTAGGAAGATTAGGATTTTCCTTTATTGAGAAGATTCACGGCAATTTTGGGAACCATCTATAAAATGAGAAGAATATATAGGGTTCGTTCCGTGGATGAATGGCGACTTGAAGTACCATGGATTGAAAGTTCGACTTGGAGAGCCCCGGCTGGGAACACAAGAACAAGAGCAGAAGAAATCTTTGTGAGCTTTATTATTTTCTTGGATTCTAGCCGAATAATTGATACAATGTTTTTATCCATGAGTAGCTAAACTTGTGAACTAGGGTTGAGGATGAAACCCCATGAATTTTATTGATTGGTTTTATGCACTTGATTTTTCTACGTGCTTTCATAGTTTATTGTTCTGAACTCATTAATTAATTTGGTTGAAACTCGGATATGGATTCAATCGGAATGGGTTTTTTCCATGATTTGATATCACCATATCAATCGAATTGCTTGATTTGTCATTGTTAATATTTAAGTACGGGATATCTACTATATATGATTTGTTTTACGCGGATATAGTTGATGATTTTGACTTAAACATGCGAAGCAGAGGAGGAACATATTTTTGTCATAAATAAAAAGGGCTTAACGACATATTATCCATGATGATTAAGATTAGCTTCTAAATCATTGTGTAGAAATTATATGAAAAACCATTGCATAAGATTAGTTGCTAAATATTTGTGGGTGTGGATTCCAAAACCTTAGTTACTTTTCTCAACCGGCAATCTCACTATTTTTCTGTGCTAGTTTAATTATTATTTTGTCATTGCTTTATTTAATTTTTAGTTTAAAAACCAATCATACTTTTGTCAACTAGGTTAGGGTATAATCAATTTAAGTTTATTTAGTTTTCCTATAAAAAAAATCACAAGTCTCTGTGGGTTCGACCTCGCACATGCATAACTATACTATTGGTACGATTCGTGCGCTTGCGAGTACATTAAAATTTCACATCAAGTTTTTGGCGCCGTTGCCGGGGACTTATTCATTTTTTTTTTTTTTTTGGAAAATCGAAAAGGCTTTTAATTGGTTTTATCCCTTCTACTAGTTATAGTTAGCGTTAAAAAAAATGTATATAAAAAAAATTCACTTCCTGCCTCGTATTTAGGATTAGGTTGTTTGCACTTTTCTTTCTGTCTAGTTTAGTTTAATCTAACTTAATAAGTTTTGTTAGTTAGGCATTTTTGTGTTTTAGAAAGTTCTCACTTTTTTTTTTTTTTTAATCAGTTTGGTATCTCATCCCTGCGTAGTTTCTTGTTTTACTCTTGCTATTTGTATTTTTAATCTCTGTCTTCAGTTGAAAAAGAAAACAAAAAAATTGTTCTTAGTTGTGCACGAGCATTTGGGTAGGTGATAACGAGTCGAATTTCATCTGGAAAATTGAGTAGTTGACCGTACTGAAAATGGGAGACATGGTCGAAAATAATAAAACTCTTAGAGAGTTGTTCTCGCCCATTACCACGAACCCACCATCCTGCATAGTGTTACCCACAACCAACGCAACACAATTCGAGCTGAAACCACAAATATTTCAACTTTTGCCTACATTTAGAGGTCTGGAAAATGAGGACCCTTATATGCACGTAAAAGATTTTCTCGAAATTTGCTCTACCTTTAAGTTTCCAAATTTTTCTGATGAGTCTGCTCGACTTCGGTTATTTCCATTTTCTTTGAAGGATAAGGCAAAGGCATGGTTGAATTCTCTACCCTCAGGTTTAATAACTTCATGGGACATTCTAGTTAAAAAATTCCTTTTCAAATTTTTTCCAATGTCCAAAACAATTGCTTTGCGAAGAGAAATTATGGATTTTTGTCAAGAAGAGTACGAGAAGTTTTATGAAAGCTGGGAAAGGTTTAAAGATAGTCTCCTTAAATGTCCCCACCATGGCTTTGAGACGTGGAGGCTCATTCAAATTTTTTACAACGGTTTAACTCAATCAAACCGCAATATGATTGAATCCATGAATGGTGGTGGTTTCTTAAATCTTAGAGATGATGCGGCTAATCAATTTCTTGAAAACTTATCTGAGAGTTCTCAGCAATGGGACTTTTCTAATCCTAGACATAAGCAATCTAACTCATCTAGAAAAGGAGGCATATATGAAGTTAGGGAGGATTTTGACGTAAGAGCTAAACTAGATAGTCTTACTCGGAAGGTTGAGGCATTAACTTTAAGTAGGTCTATGGAGTCTGCCAATCAAGTTCAAAGAGAAGTGTGTTCTCTTTGTGCTAGTCCCACGCACACAACACAAACATGTCCTTCCATGATTGGCTATTCTGAATATTGTGCCGAGCAGGCAAATGCACTCAACAACTATGAAAAACCATTTGCTAATAATTTTTCGGAGACAAACAATCCCAACTTGAGAAAACATTCTAATTTGTCATGGTGGCAAAATAATTCCTCTTCAAACATAGGTGGGCAACCCCTACAATCACAAAATCAATTTCCACCCACATTTCGTCCTCCCAATCAGCCTGAAAATTATTTCAATCCGCCTCACACTCCCCAATCTAATTTTCAACTGGCTTTCCCCCAGCAACAAAAATCGTCCTTAGAAGACTCTCTTCAGAAATTCATGCAAACGACTGGACAAGCCATTGTAGAGATTAAAAATCAAATGGGCCAGTTGGGTAGTCAAATGGTAGAGATAGAGAAGGGAAAGTTCCCTAGTCAGCCGATACAAAATTCGAAAGGGCAATTTGTTGTTAATAACCCCTCTAAGTCTACCTATGAGCATGAGCAGGTTCAATCCATTATCACTCTTAGATCAGAAAAACATGTTGACAATCAAGTACGTATGCCAAAAGAGAAGAGCTTAGGGGAGTTTGAGAAAGAAGAAAGACAGAGTAGTCCCACCGAAACCCAAAAATCTAGTTCGCCTCAACCTCCTAAAGAACCCGAACGTAGGAGTTTCATCCCTAAAGCTCCATATCCTGAACGACTAGTAGCCCCTAAGAAAGGTGTAGACCATGGAGATATTCTAGAGACATTTAAGCAAGTAAGGATCAACATTCCACTCCTAGATGCTATTCGACAGGTGCCTTCTTATGCTAAATTTTTGAAAGACCTAGTCTCCATAAAAAGGAAGACTAGCACCCCTAAGGAAGTATTGTTGACCGAACACATTAGCTCAATTATTCAACACAAAATCCCTATCAAGTATAAAGATCCTGGTTGTCCTACAATTTCGTGCACAATAGGTAATCATCACCTCGAGCGAGCTTTGTTAGATTTGGGAGCTAGTGTCAACCTATTGCCATTTTCTGTGTACCAGCAATTAGGATTGGGAGAACTAAAACCCACTTCCGTAAGACTGCAATTAGCTGATGGGTCTCTTAAAATACCTAAAGGAGTAATCGAGGATGTGCTAATTAAGGTTGATAAATTCTATTTTCCAGCGGACCTCATAGTTTTAGATACTCAGCCTGTTCATCACTCACGTGGACAAATTCCTGTAATCTTAGGACGTCCTTTCTTAGCTACCTCGAATGCTCAAATTAATTGTAGGAACGGGGTGATGAAAATGTCATTTGGGAATGTTACTTTTGAACTTACTATCTTTGACACTGGCGAAAAACCCTTAGAGGAAGGTGTAAGTGCTGTTTGTATGATAAATAGTCTTGACAACACTATGCTCAGCCAATTTGATTGTGAAGATCCACTAGAATCTGACTTAGCTAATTTTGATTACAACTTTGATATTATTAATGTTACTAAGCAAGCAGTTGCTTTGGTAGATTCCGCGTCCTGGTCAAGTATCGAGGAGTGGATATTGAATGGGGAGTCTCCTCAACTTTCTTCATCACCAGTCCTCCTATGTGTTACAGAGTCACTTGATTGTGAATTAAAACCTCTACCGCTCGATCCTAGAGTTGAGTTTTTAGTGCCTGTAGAGATCAATCCCAACATCTTTCCTTCACAAGGTGATCAAATTAAAGAGGAAATGGTAATTGACGCTCATTGCCACTATGAATTTGAGTGGGATTTTATCTTTGGAGTTGATCTTTTACTTCCTACGCATAATTTTGGCTTAGAGTCATCGTTGTTCAAGCACATATTTCCATGGTACTCTGATCTTGTTTCTATTGTTGCTCTATACTTGACACACATGAATGAACTATTTGCTAAATTAATTTTGGTTGTGTCGTATAATTTTTGTTGGGATGATCCATACATTGTTAATTTCAAGAAGAGAATAAAAGGAAATGATTTGATTGTTCTGCTTCATAGCTTCTAATAATTTAATTGTTCTTGGTCTTTCTTTTTCTTTTTCTTTTTCTTTTTTCCCACTAACCAATTGCAGGAAATAAAAAAGAAACTTGTTCACCATATGAGGTAACCCCTAAACTTCTCATGTTTTATTTTCTCTTTGCTACATTGAGGACAATGCATCATTTAGGTCTGGGAGAGGGACTACTATTTTTGACAAAAATGTGTTTGCTGCAATTGTGGTTTAATTATTATTTTTATTTACTTCAATTTTTGTGTCAATTTAAAAAAAATTGAGGATGCTTGATTTGGACTTCCGGCATGGTTGTTGGTTTTTGATCAGTGCTAGTTCGATTGTTTCCCAAGTTGGAGTCTTGATATGATTTTATTGATAGAGTTAAACTTGTGAACATAGGCATTGATGAGAGACACTTAGTTGGTTCGTATCACTTATGTTTGGATAGCGATTAATCACTTGTGTACATGCCTTTGCACGAGCATCGTCACACCTAGAGTTGGATTTGACCTCGAGTACCGTACATATATTTTTGATGCCTCAATATGAGTCAGATGTCTTATTAGAATGCTTAATGTCCTTTCCCCAAAAGAAAAAAAATGAATAAAATGCATGCTTTTTCGGGCTTTTCACTTAGTAACCGGGCCTCTTGCCTCAGTAAGCAGTGAGTGTTCGCGTCAAACGGTGGAGAGTTTTGGGATTATCATGTGTGGTTAACTTGGGTTCGTAGCCTTTTTGACTCGAGTGATTAAGTCCGTTGGGGCGTTCTTTACATCTAGTGCCCTAAAGCCGTCTGGTTTGGGTGTCACTGACCTAAAACTCGCTACAAGGGTCAATTAGAAAGCTTAAGGGACCAAGGCATTGCACGACCTCAAAAAAAAATATATATATAAAAAAAAAAAAAGAGAGAGAGAAAAAAAAAGTGAAAATTGGAATAAAGGGAGGGGCTATAATTTGATGTAAGCATTTTGATGAGTATTGAGGCATTGAAGGTGTGTTTATTGTTTTCGAGGTTAATGAACATATTTGTGTGACTTTTCACTTTACACGCTTGCCTTGTGATTTTTCCCTATACAGATATATGTGCGAGGAACAATTATTGTGCTGATTCAGATTGGAATGTTCTCTTATTTAACTTTACTAATGAATAAAGTATCTTGCCTCTAACTTGCGTAATACTCATACTAGTTACTTTAAGAGGCCAATACTACGTTTGAGATTTTGATCAAGTGCCATATCTTTCTTGGGAATTTTGTGGGTATATTTACGGCAAACTCTCACGAGACTATAACTCGTCCACTAGGGCAACTTAGGGGTTTAAAGGCTTGTTGCATATGCTAAATGCAATCGGAATCCTCTGAAAAAGGATTAGTTAATATTTTTGTTTTTCTTTTGTTTATTTTTATTTCTTTTGCTTGAGGACTAGCAAAACATAGGTTTGGGGGTATTTGATGAGCACATAATATTGACACTTACTGGCCTCAATACCATATGTTGCTAGTTATTAAATGTGCTTAGTTGAGTACTTCTATTATCTTTTTGATAATTATGTTATATTGTTTAGTTTGCAGGAAAAAGATTATAATAACGTTTATTTCGGCCATTGGATTCAAGAAGCAAAACCCGTGATCAAATTAATTCACGAGGTGGGACCCCACTTATTATATTACTTCTGACGAAAGTTGAAGAAGTGTTATAGCCCAAAGATTGCCTAGTTGACTAGAACGAACAGATTAGGAAGATTAGGATTTTCCTTTATTGAGAAGATTCACGGCAATTTTGGGAACCATCTATAAAATGAGAAGAATATATAGGGTTCGTTCCGTGGATGAATGGCGACTTGAAGTACCATGGATTGAAAGTTCGACTTGGAGAGCCCCGGCTGGGAACACAAGAACAAGAGCAGAAGAAATCTTTGTGAGCTTTATTATTTTCTTGGATTCTAGCCGAATAATTGATACAATGTTTTTATCCATGAGTAGCTAAACTTGTGAACTAGGGTTGAGGATGAAACCCCATGAATTTTATTGATTGGTTTTATGCACTTGATTTTTCTACGTGCTTTCATAGTTTATTGTTCTGAACTCATTAATTAATTTGGTTGAAACTCGGATATGGATTCAATCGGAATGGGTTTTTTCCATGATTTGAT
Source organism: Rhododendron vialii (assembly GCF_030253575.1). Lineage (NCBI taxonomy): Eukaryota > Viridiplantae > Streptophyta > Magnoliopsida > Ericales > Ericaceae > Rhododendron > Rhododendron vialii. The sequence continues at coordinate 20,277,072 of NC_080557.1, read as the reverse complement.
ATCACCATATCAATCGAATTGCTTGATTTGTCATTGTTAATATTTAAGTACGGGATATCTACTATATATGATTTGTTTTACGCGGATATAGTTGATGATTTTGACTTAAACATGCGAAGCAGAGGAGGAACATATTTTTGTCATAAATAAAAAGGGCTTAACGACATATTATCCATGATGATTAAGATTAGCTTCTAAATCATTGTGTAGAAATTATATGAAAAACCATTGCATAAGATTAGTTGCTAAATATTTGTGGGTGTGGATTCCAAAACCTTAGTTACTTTTCTCAACCGGCAATCTCACTATTTTTCTGTGCTAGTTTAATTATTATTTTGTCATTGCTTTATTTAATTTTTAGTTTAAAAACCAATCATACTTTTGTCAACTAGGTTAGGGTATAATCAATTTAAGTTTATTTAGTTTTCCTATAAAAAAAATCACAAGTCTCTGTGGGTTCGACCTCGCACATGCATAACTATACTATTGGTACGATTCGTGCGCTTGCGAGTACATTAAAATTTCACATCAAGTTTTTGGCGCCGTTGCCGGGGACTTATTCATTTTTTTTTTTTTTTTGGAAAATCGAAAAGGCTTTTAATTGGTTTTATCCCTTCTACTAGTTATAGTTAGCGTTAAAAAAAATGTATATAAAAAAAATTCACTTCCTGCCTCGTATTTAGGATTAGGTTGTTTGCACTTTTCTTTCTGTCTAGTTTAGTTTAATCTAACTTAATAAGTTTTGTTAGTTAGGCATTTTTGTGTTTTAGAAAGTTCTCACTTTTTTTTTTTTTTTAATCAGTTTGGTATCTCATCCCTGCGTAGTTTCTTGTTTTACTCTTGCTATTTGTATTTTTAATCTCTGTCTTCAGTTGAAAAAGAAAACAAAAAAATTGTTCTTAGTTGTGCACGAGCATTTGGGTAGGTGATAACGAGTCGAATTTCATCTGGAAAATTGAGTAGTTGACCGTACTGAAAATGGGAGACATGGTCGAAAATAATAAAACTCTTAGAGAGTTGTTCTCGCCCATTACCACGAACCCACCATCCTGCATAGTGTTACCCACAACCAACGCAACACAATTCGAGCTGAAACCACAAATATTTCAACTTTTGCCTACATTTAGAGGTCTGGAAAATGAGGACCCTTATATGCACGTAAAAGATTTTCTCGAAATTTGCTCTACCTTTAAGTTTCCAAATTTTTCTGATGAGTCTGCTCGACTTCGGTTATTTCCATTTTCTTTGAAGGATAAGGCAAAGGCATGGTTGAATTCTCTACCCTCAGGTTTAATAACTTCATGGGACATTCTAGTTAAAAAATTCCTTTTCAAATTTTTTCCAATGTCCAAAACAATTGCTTTGCGAAGAGAAATTATGGATTTTTGTCAAGAAGAGTACGAGAAGTTTTATGAAAGCTGGGAAAGGTTTAAAGATAGTCTCCTTAAATGTCCCCACCATGGCTTTGAGACGTGGAGGCTCATTCAAATTTTTTACAACGGTTTAACTCAATCAAACCGCAATATGATTGAATCCATGAATGGTGGTGGTTTCTTAAATCTTAGAGATGATGCGGCTAATCAATTTCTTGAAAACTTATCTGAGAGTTCTCAGCAATGGGACTTTTCTAATCCTAGACATAAGCAATCTAACTCATCTAGAAAAGGAGGCATATATGAAGTTAGGGAGGATTTTGACGTAAGAGCTAAACTAGATAGTCTTACTCGGAAGGTTGAGGCATTAACTTTAAGTAGGTCTATGGAGTCTGCCAATCAAGTTCAAAGAGAAGTGTGTTCTCTTTGTGCTAGTCCCACGCACACAACACAAACATGTCCTTCCATGATTGGCTATTCTGAATATTGTGCCGAGCAGGCAAATGCACTCAACAACTATGAAAAACCATTTGCTAATAATTTTTCGGAGACAAACAATCCCAACTTGAGAAAACATTCTAATTTGTCATGGTGGCAAAATAATTCCTCTTCAAACATAGGTGGGCAACCCCTACAATCACAAAATCAATTTCCACCCACATTTCGTCCTCCCAATCAGCCTGAAAATTATTTCAATCCGCCTCACACTCCCCAATCTAATTTTCAACTGGCTTTCCCCCAGCAACAAAAATCGTCCTTAGAAGACTCTCTTCAGAAATTCATGCAAACGACTGGACAAGCCATTGTAGAGATTAAAAATCAAATGGGCCAGTTGGGTAGTCAAATGGTAGAGATAGAGAAGGGAAAGTTCCCTAGTCAGCCGATACAAAATTCGAAAGGGCAATTTGTTGTTAATAACCCCTCTAAGTCTACCTATGAGCATGAGCAGGTTCAATCCATTATCACTCTTAGATCAGAAAAACATGTTGACAATCAAGTACGTATGCCAAAAGAGAAGAGCTTAGGGGAGTTTGAGAAAGAAGAAAGACAGAGTAGTCCCACCGAAACCCAAAAATCTAGTTCGCCTCAACCTCCTAAAGAACCCGAACGTAGGAGTTTCATCCCTAAAGCTCCATATCCTGAACGACTAGTAGCCCCTAAGAAAGGTGTAGACCATGGAGATATTCTAGAGACATTTAAGCAAGTAAGGATCAACATTCCACTCCTAGATGCTATTCGACAGGTGCCTTCTTATGCTAAATTTTTGAAAGACCTAGTCTCCATAAAAAGGAAGACTAGCACCCCTAAGGAAGTATTGTTGACCGAACACATTAGCTCAATTATTCAACACAAAATCCCTATCAAGTATAAAGATCCTGGTTGTCCTACAATTTCGTGCACAATAGGTAATCATCACCTCGAGCGAGCTTTGTTAGATTTGGGAGCTAGTGTCAACCTATTGCCATTTTCTGTGTACCAGCAATTAGGATTGGGAGAACTAAAACCCACTTCCGTAAGACTGCAATTAGCTGATGGGTCTCTTAAAATACCTAAAGGAGTAATCGAGGATGTGCTAATTAAGGTTGATAAATTCTATTTTCCAGCGGACCTCATAGTTTTAGATACTCAGCCTGTTCATCACTCACGTGGACAAATTCCTGTAATCTTAGGACGTCCTTTCTTAGCTACCTCGAATGCTCAAATTAATTGTAGGAACGGGGTGATGAAAATGTCATTTGGGAATGTTACTTTTGAACTTACTATCTTTGACACTGGCGAAAAACCCTTAGAGGAAGGTGTAAGTGCTGTTTGTATGATAAATAGTCTTGACAACACTATGCTCAGCCAATTTGATTGTGAAGATCCACTAGAATCTGACTTAGCTAATTTTGATTACAACTTTGATATTATTAATGTTACTAAGCAAGCAGTTGCTTTGGTAGATTCCGCGTCCTGGTCAAGTATCGAGGAGTGGATATTGAATGGGGAGTCTCCTCAACTTTCTTCATCACCAGTCCTCCTATGTGTTACAGAGTCACTTGATTGTGAATTAAAACCTCTACCGCTCGATCCTAGAGTTGAGTTTTTAGTGCCTGTAGAGATCAATCCCAACATCTTTCCTTCACAAGGTGATCAAATTAAAGAGGAAATGGTAATTGACGCTCATTGCCACTATGAATTTGAGTGGGATTTTATCTTTGGAGTTGATCTTTTACTTCCTACGCATAATTTTGGCTTAGAGTCATCGTTGTTCAAGCACATATTTCCATGGTACTCTGATCTTGTTTCTATTGTTGCTCTATACTTGACACACATGAATGAACTATTTGCTAAATTAATTTTGGTTGTGTCGTATAATTTTTGTTGGGATGATCCATACATTGTTAATTTCAAGAAGAGAATAAAAGGAAATGATTTGATTGTTCTGCTTCATAGCTTCTAATAATTTAATTGTTCTTGGTCTTTCTTTTTCTTTTTCTTTTTCTTTTTTCCCACTAACCAATTGCAGGAAATAAAAAAGAAACTTGTTCACCATATGAGGTAACCCCTAAACTTCTCATGTTTTATTTTCTCTTTGCTACATTGAGGACAATGCATCATTTAGGTCTGGGAGAGGGACTACTATTTTTGACAAAAATGTGTTTGCTGCAATTGTGGTTTAATTATTATTTTTATTTACTTCAATTTTTGTGTCAATTTAAAAAAAATTGAGGATGCTTGATTTGGACTTCCGGCATGGTTGTTGGTTTTTGATCAGTGCTAGTTCGATTGTTTCCCAAGTTGGAGTCTTGATATGATTTTATTGATAGAGTTAAACTTGTGAACATAGGCATTGATGAGAGACACTTAGTTGGTTCGTATCACTTATGTTTGGATAGCGATTAATCACTTGTGTACATGCCTTTGCACGAGCATCGTCACACCTAGAGTTGGATTTGACCTCGAGTACCGTACATATATTTTTGATGCCTCAATATGAGTCAGATGTCTTATTAGAATGCTTAATGTCCTTTCCCCAAAAGAAAAAAAATGAATAAAATGCATGCTTTTTCGGGCTTTTCACTTAGTAACCGGGCCTCTTGCCTCAGTAAGCAGTGAGTGTTCGCGTCAAACGGTGGAGAGTTTTGGGATTATCATGTGTGGTTAACTTGGGTTCGTAGCCTTTTTGACTCGAGTGATTAAGTCCGTTGGGGCGTTCTTTACATCTAGTGCCCTAAAGCCGTCTGGTTTGGGTGTCACTGACCTAAAACTCGCTACAAGGGTCAATTAGAAAGCTTAAGGGACCAAGGCATTGCACGACCTCAAAAAAAAATATATATATAAAAAAAAAAAAAGAGAGAGAGAAAAAAAAAGTGAAAATTGGAATAAAGGGAGGGGCTATAATTTGATGTAAGCATTTTGATGAGTATTGAGGCATTGAAGGTGTGTTTATTGTTTTCGAGGTTAATGAACATATTTGTGTGACTTTTCACTTTACACGCTTGCCTTGTGATTTTTCCCTATACAGATATATGTGCGAGGAACAATTATTGTGCTGATTCAGATTGGAATGTTCTCTTATTTAACTTTACTAATGAATAAAGTATCTTGCCTCTAACTTGCGTAATACTCATACTAGTTACTTTAAGAGGCCAATACTACGTTTGAGATTTTGATCAAGTGCCATATCTTTCTTGGGAATTTTGTGGGTATATTTACGGCAAACTCTCACGAGACTATAACTCGTCCACTAGGGCAACTTAGGGGTTTAAAGGCTTGTTGCATATGCTAAATGCAATCGGAATCCTCTGAAAAAGGATTAGTTAATATTTTTGTTTTTCTTTTGTTTATTTTTATTTCTTTTGCTTGAGGACTAGCAAAACATAGGTTTGGGGGTATTTGATGAGCACATAATATTGACACTTACTGGCCTCAATACCATATGTTGCTAGTTATTAAATGTGCTTAGTTGAGTACTTCTATTATCTTTTTGATAATTATGTTATATTGTTTAGTTTGCAGGAAAAAGATTATAATAACGTTTATTTCGGCCATTGGATTCAAGAAGCAAAACCCGTGATCAAATTAATTCACGAGGTGGGACCCCACTTATTATATTACTTCTGACGAAAGTTGAAGAAGTGTTATAGCCCAAAGATTGCCTAGTTGACTAGAACGAACAGATTAGGAAGATTAGGATTTTCCTTTATTGAGAAGATTCACGGCAATTTTGGGAACCATCTATAAAATGAGAAGAATATATAGGGTTCGTTCCGTGGATGAATGGCGACTTGAAGTACCATGGATTGAAAGTTCGACTTGGAGAGCCACGGCTGGGAACACAAGAACAAGAGCAGAAGAAATCTTTGTGAGCTTTATTATTTTCTTGGATTCTAGCCGAATAATTGATACAATGTTTTTATCCATGAGTAGCTAAACTTGTGAACTAGGGTTGAGGATGAAACCCCATGAATTTTATTGATTGGTTTTATGCACTTGATTTTTCTACGTGCTTTCATAGTTTATTGTTCTGAACTCATTAATTAATTTGGTTGAAACTCGGATATGGATTCAATCGGAATGGGTTTTTTCCATGATTTGATATCACCATATCAATCGAATTGCTTGATTTGTCATTGTTAATATTTAAGTACGGGATATCTACTATATATGATTTGTTTTACGCGGATATAGTTGATGATTTTGACTTAAACATGCGAAGCAGAGGAGGAACATATTTTTGTCATAAATAAAAAGGGCTTAACGACATATTATCCATGATGATTAAGATTAGCTTCTAAATCATTGTGTAGAAATTATATGAAAAACCATTGCATAAGATTAGTTGCTAAATATTTGTGGGTGTGGATTCCAAAACCTTAGTTACTTTTCTCAACCGGCAATCTCACTATTTTTCTGTGCTAGTTTAATTATTATTTTGTCATTGCTTTATTTAATTTTTAGTTTAAAAACCAATCATACTTTTGTCAACTAGGTTAGGGTATAATCAATTTAAGTTTATTTAGTTTTCCTATAAAAAAAATCACAAGTCTCTGTGGGTTCGACCTCGCACATGCATAACTATACTATTGGTACGATTCGTGCGCTTGCGAGTACATTAAAATTTCACATCAGCCACCAATAGCCTTGAGTAATTGCTCGGTGGGCAATGGATCTCCCTCCAGCATGGCTCCCACATGTTCCCTTGTGGATCTCATGAAGGAACTTCTGTACCATCTCAGGATGTACGCATAGCAAATAGGGACCTGTAAAGGATTTCCTATGCAACTTACCCTCTGGGGACAGCCAAAACCTAGCAGATTTGACTCTTATCTTGTGGGCCTCCTTTTTATCAGAAGGGAGTATCTCGTCTCGTAAGAACTCCATTATTGGGTCCATCCAACTTGGTCCTTGGTTCACGTCCAAGACCAAGTCTACACTCCTCCCAATGCTCTGCTCATTTAGGTATTCTACTGCCACCCTTCTTTTGAACTCTGTTGGTACTGCTGCAGCCAACCAAGCTAAAGAATCTGCATGAGCATTCTGTCCAGAACTTATTTGCTCAATATATACCCTCTCGAAGGTATCAAGCAAGTCTTTTGCTGCCTGCACGTAGGCTACCATCTTTTCATTCCGAGTCTCGTACTCGCCGGACAGTTGATTCACAACAAGCTGGGAATCACAATACACCCTGACCCGTTCTACTTTAAGGGTCTTCGCACTTCTCAATCCTGCCAAGAGTGCTTCATATTCAGCCACATTATTCGATGCACTGAATCCAAGCCGAACAGAGAGTTCAATCAGAACTCCTTGAGGAGGAAAGAGGACAACTCCAATTCCAGAACCAGTATTACACGCTGATCCATCAACGAATAACTTCCATTCTTTGGGATCCTGTTCGGCTACGGGTTGATCCTTCAAGGATGATGTCTTAGCTGCCTGTTCCTTTCTCGTAGGAGGCAAGGGAGCAACAGTGGGGGAAAACTCTGCCACAAAATCAGCCAACACCGGGCCTTTAATTGCTGTGCGTGGCTGATACTCGAGATCATACTGACTTAACTCCACGGACCACGTCGAGATCCTTCCCGAGAAATCTGCCTTTCGAAGCAGTGATTTTAATGGATACTCAGTATAAACCACAACCTTATGGCTTTGGAAGTAGTGTGGCAATTTCCTGGTTGCTGTCCTAAGTGCCAAGACAAGTTTTTCTAAAGGCAGATATCTCGTCTCTGCATCCAACAATGTCTTGCTAACATAATAAATGGGGATTTGCTCGATCCCCAAATCCCTTAACAAGACTGCACTTACTGCGTGCTCGGAAACAGCTAAGTACAGAATTAAAGACCAGGTGGCTGTGGAGTTGACAACAGTGGGGGTTCGGCCAGGTATTTCTTCAGATCCTGGAAAGCTTGCTCACATTCTGCTCCCCATTCAAATCCCTCCCTCTTTTTCAGTAGCTGAAAAAAGGGTCTGCATTTGTCACTTGACCTGCTGATGAATCTGTTTAGTGCTGCTGCCATCCCAGTCAGCCTTTGGACTTCCTTGGTAGTTTTGGGACTCTGTAATCTCTGCAAAGCATCGATCTGCTCAGGATTTGCCTCTATCCCCCTCATAGTTACCAAATGGCCCAGGAACTTTCCTGAACCAACTCCAAACGCACACTTCGAGGCGTTGAGCTTCAACTTGTATTTCCTCAAAATTTCAAAGACTTCTTTTAAATCAGTAATATGCCCTCCTTTTTCTCGACTTTTTACCACCATATCGTCTATGTAAACCTCCAAAGTTTTCCCAATGAGTTTTTTGAACATGATGGTTGCAAGTCTTTGGTATGTGGCCCCAACATTTTTCAGCCCAAACGGCATGACACTGTAGCAGTATAATCCTCGAGGTGTGATGAAGGAAGTCTTCTCTTGATCAGGTTCAAACATAGCAATCTGATGATACCCTCGATATGCATCGAGAAAACTCATTCGCTCGTAGCCAGAGGTTGCATCAACCAATTGGTCAATCCTGGGCAAAGGAAAACTATCCTTAGGGCACGCTTTGTTTAGGTCTGTGAAGTCCACACAGATACGCCACTTCCCATTCTTCTTCTTTACCACAACAGTGTTGGATAACCATTCGGGGTAATAGACTTCACGTATTGCTTTGGCTTCCAACAAACGGTCGACCTCTTCAATCACAGCATCTACATGCTGCACGGCTGCCCTTCGTTTCTTCTGAATGATGGGCTTGGGCAGAGGATCAATGTTTAAATGGTGACAGATCACATCTGCATCCACCCCAGGCATTTCCTCAGGCACCCATGCAAAAACATCCATATAGTCTTTTAGGAACTTTACCGATTCGGCCTTTTCATCTGCTGGCAGTGATTCCCCAATTAAAAAATATCTTTCAGGATCAATCTCGTTGATCTGAATCTTCTCCAGGCCCTCAACCACTTTTTTAGCCGGGCTTCTTCCAACATCCTTGATGGTTGGTTGATCTGGTACTTCTAATGTGTGAACATGGTGGACCTTCGGGGCTGTTTTGATGATGGAAATCAAGCATTGCTGTGCCACCTTCTGGTTTCCTTTAAGGACTTCAATCCCATTTGATCCTGGGAATTTCACCATCTGATGATAAGTTGAGGAGACTGCTCTCATCTTGTGCAACCATGTCCTCCCTATAATTGCGTTATAGGAAGAAGGGACATCGACCACTAAAAAGTCCGTTCTCAACACTACTGATCCGGCCCGAACAGGTAACGTCATCTTTCCAAGGGGCCAGACTGCTCCTGCACCGAACCCAATAAGAGGCGTTGTAGATTGTTCTAAGTCTGATTGGGCCAGCCCCATCTTTTTGAATGCATCATAGTACAATACCTCTGTACAACTCCCCGAGTCCACTAGAATTCTTTCGATGTCGTATTCCCCAACTCGTAGGGTTACGACTAATGCATCATTGTGGGGTATTTGAACCTCCGCCAAATCATTATCACTGAATGCCATGCTCTCTTTGCATACATCAGTCTCTCGCCCCCTCTTGTTTCCCAACCGCATCACGTGCTGATCATGCTTAACTTGCCTTTGAAATAGCCTAACCTCACTTCTCGTGTAAGGTGTGGCCAATCCATGTATCATATGGATGACGCCTTTAGGGTTTTGTTCGTAACCCACCTCCATAGCCTTCCCTTTCTCTTTAGGGTCCTCTTGGATAAATTCCTTGAGATAGCCCCGAGAGACCAAATCGTCAAGGTGCCTCTTGTATGTCTCACAGTCCTCAGTCATATGGCCCCAATCCTTATGATAACTGCAGTGCTGATTCGTAGCACGTTTTGCATCTTTGTCTCCTCCTAGACTCGGGGGCCACTTGAAATATGACTGATTCTTTATTCGATAAAGAATCCTGTATATTGGTTCCTTCCAAACCGTAGTGATAGAAAAGAAAGATTTAGGAGGAGGGACCTTGGCCTGAACTAGTACTTCTCTTCCGCTGCTCTGTTCCTCCGCCGCTTGAACCTGCAACAAGTCACTAACGCTGGAATAGCCTAGTGACCCTCCGACGATCAAGTTAGATGTAAGGAGAGTTGTTTTTAGGTCTAGGGTTATGGAAAGATGGCATACCTCTCAAAGATGAGTGTCCCTTTGTATTTATAGACCTAGGTTAACTTGGGCTCCAAGCTAGTGCGTGGAGATCACGCTTAGGTAACCGCCTCGGGTGACGTCATAGATGACACACCGGATAAGACGGTTACGAAGCACATGGCCAGACCTGGCCTAGAAGATTCCTTCCGCCACGTGTCGCTCTTGGTCCCCTCTTGCTATGCAACATTCTTCCAAATGGCTTTAACGGAATGCATGCTTCGGTATTTAACCGAAGCATAAACAGGAGACTCGATACCAACCGAGTAAACAGAAAGATATACACAGACCCGTGCTGATATGAGGCCTCGGTTAATGGTGGTCCGGTTAGATTACCGAGGTCACGACCGAAGCCTCCACATTGCTGAGAAATTTGCTCTCCTGTCTCTCCTTCGATACTTGGCGTGAAATGCCAAGACAACAGTAGCACCATGAGTATTGAAACTCAGCGGACAAATCCCTACCTCATTAGCCATTTACTTTACAGCTAAGCAGTTGAATAATCAAATAGTTGAAATCAAAAGAAAGTACCGAAACGTAACACATCATTATTTTCTTACTATCCTTTAACTTAAGTGAATTCTAGAGATCTTCTCTACAAGACCCTCTCCTCCCACATCCACTAACTATGACCGTGTCATGGATCCACCGTTCCTCTTACTTGTCCTGCACCAGGATCCTAGGTGAGCGCACATAAATTATCTACTTAACATGTTTTCACTTAAGACCATAACAGGAGGATCGAGTTTCCTCCATCATTCACTAACTATAATTGTGTCATGGGACCCATACCCTTCTTAAACAAAAGAGAGAAATTTTCCATGGCGTATCATACACTAGCATTACAACATTTCTCATCATTGGGCCCTGCAGGTAACTCATTTCAACACAAGGCCCAATTGGTAACTCTAGCGATAGCCATGGCCCAAATCACAATCCATAACCTCATGCTTCCACACTTTACCATTTTTTCATTTACTTAACATCGTTTACATGAATCACTATTCATAAACCACCCGTGAACCTAAGTCCGATATCCAAAACCCATTTGGGTCGGTTATGGGATAGTTGGTCTCAATTCGTTTGGTTACTGGGGCGAATTTGGGTACGCAGAAATTTTAATTAGGGTATTTTGTACAGTTATCCCTATATATGTCCCAATCCACCCCGTTGCCAGCTCTTTTCTGGGTGCACACAAGTCGGGATTTTTTCCGAATCATCGCCGTGAAAATCCCCTAGTAATTAACCTTTTATGATTTCGCGCTTGTTATGCCGTTTTGAGCAATTCTTGTTTCGTTTGTTCAAGTAATCTTTGTTCTACGCACGATTAATTATGAATTCGTAGCCGATAAACATAATAGTTTTAGTTGAGTATTCGTGAAGTTGACATTGTTTATGGTCATGGTTATGCACGCATATCACCGGATGTATATATTTAATTATTATATGACACAAAACACAATCTTCTTGTTTTTTTTTGGAAGCACTTAAAAAATTACTCAAAAATCCACCCACCCATTAATATTTTATCCCTCTTGTTAGTTTTCTCACTTACAGCAAAGGGAAAAACTACTTTACGGAGTTTTCCGTAAAGAAGAATTTACGGAGCCCAATTACATCCGTACAAAGTGTTTTTAGACGGTTTGGATTGAAAATCAATTATGACTGGTAACAATTAATTGTAATTGGTCATAATTAAAATGAATCTCAACCATTAATTGCGTGAATGAATGGTTGTGATTGCATTGCTCCGTGAATAACCTGTTCACGGAGCCTCCGTGAATATGGTTGTCTCTACAGCAAAAACATAACCCTTCAAAGTTCCCTACGCGATTCCCACTAACGCTATTGAACTCTATCTCGATCTTTAAACGTTTTCATATTTACAGTTAAATCGAAGATCGATGTGGCCTGCATATCATTACACATACGATAACTTTTTCCATGCTCACTTCTCTATTTTCATGGTTTTTTCTCTTCTAGATCTGTTGAAGCCATGGCTGTCCGGGAAGCATTGGTTGTTGCAGTCAACAGAGGCCTTTCAAGGATGAAGGATTGTTTTTTTTTTTTTAGCAGCAAATTTTTTTTATTAATTCAGTACAAGAAAAATCACCATTGCCAACTAACCAATTAGTCGCCTAATGTGGGCTATTTAGTCGGCAAATGTTTTTCACGACTAAAAACTTTGGTCGGTGAAGGACAGTCGGCAAATGTTTTGACCGACCAAAAAAAGTTTAGTCGGGTAAGATATACCTTTGCCGAATAAATACTTGGTTGCCATTTGTCCTTTTAGTCGGGAAATGTGTGATTTATTGGTGACGATTTTTTAGTCGGGGAATGTAGACCTATTTGCAGATCGAAGGTTTAGTCGGGAAATGTGTGAGTTATTGGTGACAATTTCTTTAGCCGGGAAATGTGTTTTTTACTATCACTGACTAATAGTTTAGTTGGTAAATGTCTTTTCGAATCAACTAATTTGTGGTCTATTGGCGTCGGGAAATTTTCCATACCAATTGGTCAAAATTCCAGAAATTTTTACAAAATTTTTTTCCATTTTTATTCCCTGTAAATTTCAACTAATAATCATTACATCCACAAAATTGCCAACCTAATGCAATTAATACAAAATAAAAAGGGTAATGATAAGGCCACGACTCTTTTCTTTAGTGCCACAACTCTTTGTTTGCTTTGACCATCTTACCCTCCTTAGTCACACTGAGACATTTTCACTTGTGCTGCTCACTTTCTCAGCTCTTTTCTTTTCTTCTCTGCTTCGAGTCCTTTGTTCATCAAATCCTCTCACTAAGTCAGCAGATAATGCGGTTCAAAAAAAATAAGTCAGCAGATAATGCCCTCTTTTTTTTCGAATGGTGAAAAATCGAAGATGTCCTCTTCTCACTCAACTGCTTTCACTCTTTCTCTTTGGATATATATAACACATACAAATACCCCAATCTCTTCCTACTCTGGAAACAAAAAGAAAAAGAAAAAATTACCCCATCTCTCCCAAGGACTCCGTAGCAGTGCACACACATACATGAACACAGGTTATGAATTCAGGCGATAGAATCAAAGTTTAAAATACAACACAACCCAGTTTTGCCTTTTTCTCCTCGTTCTCTCATTCCACAAGTGATTTGAATGGGAGATAATGCTTGATCTTCAATAATGGCGACATAAATCGCACACATCATCCACCACGAAAAGGTCTTTCACAATCATCGTCGGCACCGGAAAAGGTCTCGATGACATCTGGTTGTTTGCGAGCGTGGACATTGGATCCAGATTTATTAAAATCTGGAATAATCGCAAAGGAGGTGCAAATCAGTTAACGAGGGAAGAGGAGTGAAAGAGGAAAGCAACAAAGGACCAGATGGGAAGTGGGTCTAGTCTGTACGCGAACAGGAGGAAAAGAGAAGACAAGTAGAAGTGTAGAACAAATTGGGGGCAAAATCGTCAGACTACATAATAAGGTCGTGGCACCAAAATAGTTTGTCTTGGCATTAGGGCCACCCAATAAAAATTCCAAGAACTAAATACAAACTTTCATAAATAGAGGTCTCCTCCAAATACTTAAAAAACTTGTATCCAAATTTCTAGATTGCAAAATAACAACACATCCAACCACGAGGGGAAAATAAAAAAATCAAAGCCCAGTAACAAAATATATCCAAACCCCGTGGACTGCAAAATACTAATCGTTCAACTTCGACAAACGGATAACCAAAAAAATCCAAGCACGTCCACAACCAAAATCCAACTTTGATCTTCATAGTCAATAACCAACATACTGCACGATACTCCATTAAAACGCCGTCCTTGTAAAACAAAAAAAAAAAAGAACAATTCATCATTAGTATTTATAAACTAGTGTATCTAATTGCACAAAGCATGAACATAGGTAAATAATAACTAATTACAAGCCAAAACGGAAAATTTTCTTGAAATAATTCATACAAAAATAACTATAAGGTTAGAGCCACACAGCCTACAACACGGATAATGCAGCTGTAAAAATGAAGTATGTAGTACATGTTGATGGCAGTACAAGTCAGCTCCGCAAAGCTAATGGAGTATTAAACTTTCTGCCATGTTTCTGCAATGGCATAGCCTTAGCAAGCAGCAGTTTATGACCCAGGAAACCAGTCCAAATGCAGAATGCAAGTACATGCAAGATCAAGACCAATATTCTACCCAGGAAACCAGTTGCCAAAACTTTTATCTTACATCTCCCCCAGATCATCATGAACTTCATTCAACAAATTGCGCTGCAGAAAATAAAACCTAATACAATTCTAATGGTACACATCTGATCTAGAGCAAACACTAGCTAAGGGACAGAAACTATGGAAATGGGGCTGAAATAAATCGGAGCCTAAGCATGCTATTGAAGCTGAATGAAAGCAAGAACCCCACTGGAAATGAACCAAAACAAAACCAGAAACTTTGTTTTAGCAAAGCACTTCGGAACCTATGGAAGTCTCACAATCAACATGAATTATAGCAACCTCATCTTGGAACCCCAAACAACAACCAATCACATCAAAAAGAGCATCGATGGATACCGAAATTTGTGTCATCGATGGATACCGGAAATCTATTGGCCCATCGTTATTTTATAGGTTCTAGAATCATTGATACTTTAACTCACAAGCACGCAATTTATAGTAATTGTCAAACCAACCACGGCACTTGCAGCGTACACAATACTCAGCTCACACGCACACAACCACACAAAGTTGACAAACTACTTCACGAATATCCAACCACACAAAGTAAATGCAGTACATGGGTACTTGGAACTCTTAGCTTCCCAGTTATAAAACCATCGATTATTCAACCTTAAAAGGATTAAAAAAAAGAGTAATGCTATATGTACCGACTGAGGGGGAGGGAAATTGTACCGCCGGCCGCCGCTGGGCCGTCTCCGGCCACCGGACGGCCGATCCGAACCGTCCAAATTTTTTTTTAAAAATCGATGGGGCCCACGTGGGAATTAACGGCATCCGAGGTGTGTAGGGTGCTTAATCCGAGCACTCTTTTTTCATGTATATATGTATATACGTGTATATACACGAAAAAAGAGTGCTCGGATCAAACACCCTACACACCTCGGATGCCGTTGATTCCCGCGTAGGCCCCATCGGTTTTTTTTTTTATAGAAATTTTGGACAGCTCGGATTGGCCATCCGGTGGCCGGAGACAGCCCGCCGGCAACCGTCGGTACGATTTTCCTCCCCCCTCAGTCGGTACTTATATGATTTCCATAAAAAAAATTGCTATTCCAGATTTCAACATCAGTAAAAAAAAACATCTATTTGCTAATTGCAATTCCAAATTTCCTACTTAGCATAAAAGTTTATCCAAATTGCTCTTCATCACTGTTTTTTAGCACAACTGTTGGTAGAAGTTACCGAACTCAAACAACGCGTTTCCAATTTCTTTGTTTAAATAGCCACGCATACCAATCGAGAGAAGTCTTTGCAAAAGGACATGAGAATCATGACTTTTGAGCCTCGATAGCTTGCCACCACGAGTGTTCACACATTTAGAGATGTTCGCTGCATATCCATCTGGGTACTTGATCGATTTTAAGAAATTGCAAAAGCCTTCTCTCTCTTTTGCTGATAATGTGTACGTGGCCGGGGGCTTTTCAAAGGGTTATTTACAAGGACACCCCTCCAACTATCACGTTTTGTCAACATGACCCCCCCCCCCCCCCCCCCCCCCCCCATCTTCAAAACTCGGCAAACTGACCCACACGCCCCCCCCCCCCCCCCCCCCCCCCCAACTATCAAAACTCGACAACTTCACCCCTTCCGTACCCTTTCCGTCCTAGTTTTGCTAAGAATTGTTAACTTTACGGCTAAATTGGATGGAAAAATGAAATCTGACCCAAAAATACCCTTGGCTAAAGGCGGGAAATTGGTTTTGGGGTATTTATACCTCTTCCAAAACCCAAATCGTCATACTCTCTCTCTCTCCCTCATTTCGACCTCTCTCATCTCTCTCTCTCTCTCTTTCTCTCCCTCTCTCACCCACCAAAGCAGCTCTTTCTTTCAAATCTCTACCGATCTCTCTCTGTTCCCCTCTATCTCTGCTCCCCCATCTACTTCTTCTCTTATTCTCCAACCCCATCTCCCCCATTTATAGATAGAAATCCACATTTAAAATCTTTGAAAATTCAAAACCCAGGTTTGTTTCTCTCATCTCACTCATTCATCTCTCCTGCCCTTCCCTCACTCTCCTGCCCTCCCCATCAAACTCTCACTCAAACCACAAACCCAAAACCCACTGATTCCAAATCCCACAAAAACCCAGATTTGAAATCCAAACCCAGATTCCATGAGCAGCTCTAGCTCTAGCTACACCACCAACTTATCTCAGTATGATGGAGATGAAAGATGTAGATGTGGTCGAAGTGTTGTGATGCAAACTTCACTAACTGTGAAAAATCCAGGAAGAAGGTTCCTTGGGTGTACAAACTACAAAGTAATTTTTTGAGTTTTTGAATACACCAAATTATCTAACTGTTAGTACATTCAAAAAATATTAGATAATGCAATATGCTTATGTTTTATTTTCAGAAAAAACATGGATGCAATTTCTTTGTCTGGATAGATCCTGAAACGTGTCCTAGAGGATTGGAATATGCCAAGATCATGCAAGCCAAAAAGAAAGAACTTGAGAAACAAGTTGAAGAATTGAAAATGATAACTGAGAGGTTGGAAAGAGGAAAACAAATGGTGGAAGAAGAAAATGATGCACTGGTTGTCAAATTGGCAGACTTGACTGAAATGAATGTCAAGCTTACAACTACTATTGAAGCCCTAAATGCACAGATTGGAGCAAGGAAGACTAGAGAGATAGGACCAAGTTATTTTAGGAACATCATCATAGTAGTGGTAGTCATTGTGTTTGTGATTGGTGTGCTTACGTCAAGTGTGAACCATAATACCCTTATGGAAAAATATTTGTATTCGCCTTAACTATGAATGAAAAACATGTTTTTTCCACCATGGTATTTCCAGATTATGCATAACAGATTATTCAACCTAACAGTGCACAAGAAAACAGCAGAACTGCTATAAGAGACCAACAAACGAGAAAATAGCACTTAAGCTTCTTACATACAGTGAACAGGCTTACCATTATAAAGAGAAACGAAAACGCAGAAGTATTATCACCTACCTTTCGATAATGGTTGCAACTAAACACTGCATTCCCCTTTCTTCTTGATCGGCCAATAGCTTGGCACGAGCACCAGCACCAGCAAGAGATGTTGCTGTTGCAGCTCTCATTTGATGTATCAGACGGTCAGAGGGAAAGCATTCTTTATGGTGAATCTTCCCTAAGACTCTGTAAGACAAATAGATGTACTGAAATCATAGGTAACTTGCATAACATAAAAACACTCACAAAAGGGCAAGTGCCATGGTTTGATGCAATATTTAAGAAAGGTAAGTAATCTCATGATCCTAGGTCATTATCATCATCATATTCAAAACCTGTTGTATCATCACTGTAACCATCCACTGAGCTTCAATGAGAACAAAGACTAATTCAATAACCTGTGACATTTATAAAAGTAACTGTAGATGCTGAAAGACATACAAGCATGTGTGAAAGAACAAGTTCAATAAGAAAATGAACACCAGATAACCATTATTTCTCTTAACAGAAAATAGTCATGGCCTAAGCAGCAAACATGAGAATTCAGAATGGTAATACAGCAGCAGCAGCAAATAGATTATCCATGGCAGCAAATAACGAAGTGTTTATCAGACCAAGTGCCATGCTTTGATGCCAGTAAGTGGCAGTTTGATGGTAATAATAAACACCAAATGCCTACTAAATAGCAAATGACAGTTCGAAAACAGCAAACATGAGAATTCAGAAGATATAGGAATAGCCAATTCATAATACTTGTTAAAGTGTTGGCATTACCAAAAAAAAATACTTGTTAAACTACTGCAACCAACTTACTGCCAAAACAAGTTCAGTATTGACATTACAACCATTGGCAACATTACATTCCAAGATTAGACAAAAAATACTTGTTCAAGTAAAGCAACCAACTTAATGCCATGGCAACCAAGCTAAAGTATTGGAAACCACAAATATTTACAGTCAGTACTGGGAACCAACAAAAATAAAGTACTTGTTCCATTAGGTACAACAAACCCATTACACATTGGGAAATTTCATCCTAACTAAACCATTCCCTAAACCATATTCAAATTCCAGATTTCCGTGTTGAACTTGGGGTTGAAGTTACTCCTTGGGAGTCCAGCCTGGGGATTGGAGTCGTTGGCATTGTGGCACTGCCACTTCCACTAGCACTTGCACACGATGCAGCAGAAGAACTTGATGGCTGACTCCAAAAAACTGCATTCCCTAACCTAGTGGATCTCCTCCATCCCTACATTCACACCATGTAATGAAAGTTCATAAATATGTCATGCACACCTTCTAGTATGGACTATAAACTGAAACTTAACTAAATCTATGAGATTAATTAGGTTTCATACCTGTGGGTTTGGTAGACCAACCCTTGGGGCAACAGTTCCTGCACCTCCAAACTTTGGAATTGGCACTTTGGCTTTTGCAATAACTGGTGCTTTACCTTTCCCAATAGTTGGTTCTTGACATTTTCCATTGCGTCCACCATTTTGTTGACATCTCTCTTTGATAACAACTCCAGGAAGTGCAGGAGTGCTTCCACCTCTCCCTCTTCCTCTACCTCCAACCACCACTTGTCCTTTGTTTGGAGCAGGGTCACCACCCCTACCAGTCCCTCTAACCACCATTGTGCCACCTCTACCAATTTTTTTTGCACCACCTCCTCTACCACCAACCTTCCCTCTCCCTCCTCTACCTCTTGTTCATGTTCCTGTTCCTCCACTAGGACCAGTCTTCCTTCCTCTTGCTCCCCTACCACTCCCAGTGTTGTTGTCCTTTTCCCTTACAGTACTTGTGCATGGAACCAGTCCTCTTTCTTCTGCAATTATCATTTCCTCTACCATTATCATTTCCAAGTCCTCTGCCATTGCCATTTCCTGTACAAAAAAATGGTACTCATTTGACTCAAGGAAACAAAAATTAATAACAACCTGTTTTGAATTAATGAAATGATTTATGCTCTTACTTGTTCAACAGTTGTGGATGTTGGTTTTTGAGGACATGTCCTGGAATTGTGGCCTAGCTGCTTGCAAATTCTACATTTGAGGCATGTGTAATACTTTTTGACTCCTTTTGAGGGACCTCCTATTGGATTCTTTGGTTCATCAGGCCCTTTCCTCCTATTCTTTCTTGGTCTACCACTCTTGACCCTAAAAAGAGGAGGTTCTATAGGATCTAAGTCCTTACGAACCCACATTGTTTGGTCAGGAATTGGCTTGATGGTGAAGTCGTATGTCTTGGCAAAAGTACTAATATGGAAGCACTCATCAACAAAGTCTTCAGGATTAGATTTGTCAGTGATGATTGCTGCCATTCCATGTTGACATGGTATCCCACACACATCCCACTTCCTGTATGTGCAGGTTCTCTCATTTAAGTCCACAACAAATGTCCTAAGTACAGTCATTACTTCATAAATCTTGTCACCACTGTAAATAACCTGGCATTCCCCCATCAGCTTACAAGTTTTCTCAACCCTTCTCTTAATCCTTGGACATAGGGTACCCTCCCAGCCCATGCACATTTGCCTCCTAATTTGCAACCTTGTCACGAGATACCTTCTAATACTTTCCAACATGGTCAGAATTGGTTCATCCCTTGCATCTTTGATTGTTTGATTGAAAGCTTCACTAGTGTTGTTGTCCATTCTATTGCATTTTGACATTAACCCATACATGCACCTAGCCCATGTCTTAGGGTCTTCACTCATCAAGTACTCATATGCACCCTCATCAATTTCTTTAATGGCATTCATATGGTACTCAAACTCTTGAACTGTGTACACTGATGCAGCCTTCCACATTAGGTCTTTCCATTCTTTACCCTTGTACACTTTTGAGAAATTTGAGTACATGTGCCTAATGCAGTACCTATGTTCAACATTAGGGTAGAACTCTGTAAATGTTTGTGTCAAGCCCCAAGTGAAACAAAAAAATAAAAAATAGATGTTCAGTAAACATAAACAAAAAACAGATGGCATTATTTAAGTGATGAAATACAGTAATTACAAATAAAGTACCTTCTGCCTGTCAGAGACACAGCACCATCCTCTTTCCTCAGGATCTCCTATCAGATTTACCAGCAACCCCATGAACTAAGTCCAGCTAGCTTTTGTTTCAGACTCCACAACAGCAAATGCTAAAGGAAACATCTGATTGTTGGCATCTCTTGCAACTGCATGCATCAATTGACCTCCAAAGGGACCTTTTAAAAAACAGGCATCTAACCCAATTATAGGTCTGCAACCTGATAGAAATCCCCTCAGCTGTCCATCATAACTTATGAAAATCCTCTCAAACACAGGTCTTCCCTCTGGCAAGGATTCTGTATCCACCTTAATTTTAGCAGTACTACTTGGATTCTGTTTTCTAACCATCTCACAATAATCCCACAACCTGGCATATTGCCCTCTATGATCTCCCCTTATCAGTTCAAGTGTCTTTCTCTTTGCCCTATACACTTTGTTCTCTAAAACATTCAACAACCATTCCCTCCTAATTGTTTTCTTCATTGAATTGACCTTAGTCTTAGGGGCATCACTAAATTTGGCTAAGTACCTCTGGAAAAGCCAATATGAGATTGCATTATTATTAGTGTATGTCCTGGTACATGAATGTTGTTGATCTATCTTTTTAATTTGGAAGGATCTCTCTTCATACATGGGAGAGGCATGAAGTCTAAAGCCACAATCAAGTGCACACTTTACAGTCACCCTCTTAGACTCATTCTTTAAAAATTTGAACTGATACCCTTCTTTTATGTGGTATTCCCTCAATAATTTCCTAAAAGTCACCACATTAGGAAATTTCATCCCTTCTATTAACTGAGGTTTATTCATGTAACTCTCTTTGAACTCAGGAAAAATAGGCCTCCCACTTTCATCAAACTCAGGTGCAATGTTATCATCATCACTATCAGAACTACCCTCATTTTCTTGTTCACCTAAACTCCTAAGTAAGCTTTTCCCTAAACCTACCAAGGGAATACTCTCCTTTTGTTCCTCATCAGAAGACTCCTCTACCCCACTAAAAGAGGCAGTGGAAGTAGAGCTATCATCATAGGGCAACCACTCAGTGTCTGAACTATCATCATCATCCATTTCACCAACTCCTACTTCTACTCCTACTTCTCCATCTTCATCACCACCTCCCTGTCCTTCTCCTACTCCTACTTTTCCATTTTGATCACAACCTCCTTGTCCTTCTCCTACTTCTCCATATTGATCACCACCTCCCTGTTCTTCTCCTTCTCCTAATTGTTGGTCACCTCTCAACTCAATTATGCAACCCTGGTCTACACCTATCAACTCCTCATCCTCTGAATCAACCACGTTAGGACAGTCAACATAAATATCAATAGAGAAATACTTGATACCATTCAACAAATGTGCTGCAAACATGTCAACCATATCATCATGATTTCTCAATGCAACTAACCCATTGTTGATGTCAGGTGGAAGTGTATAATACACAGTAATGTTATCTTCTTGAATTGTATATCCTACCTCCCTAATTACATCCATGAATTCGTAAAAATTGTAGAAATCTGGGTCTACCTTGATTTCAGCAGTAACCCCATCCTTGTATTCCCAGTGGGCCCCTCTGACTAGCTTACCACCAACACGAGCTAACAAAGTACACCTTAAGTCAAGTGTCTCCATTTTTGCATCCGCAACACAAGAGTTGATTAAAAAAAAGTCTAACATACAAATACTTAAGGAAATAAAAGGATGTCAAGTTAAACTACCCCAACAAAACCACCCATAGTCTTATAAAATGGAACATTCTCATGAACACCAAACAAATAATTTATTAATGAAAAAATTTCAACTGAGCCTTATAAAATAACTGGATGCAATTTCTCACGAACACCATACAAACACTTTATTAATCAAATGATTTCAACTGAGACTTATAAAAAAACTGCATGGAAAGCAAACCAACACTTATAAAAATTAAAATTTAACAAATGTCAACTGAAACTTACAAAAAAAAAAAGCATGAAAACCATACAAAGAGGGACCACTCAATTTGGATTTTCGGGAAAGGACTATTTTACTGAAAACTTAAAAATTTCCACTTTTTTTAATACCCCTAATGTTGTCAGATCCAATAATGTGGAAAAAAAAATGAGAGACTTCAGTGTATTAAAGAATCAGTGTAGTATTTTAATTTGTAGTTGCTGATTAAAAAAATAGATTCCCCAAAAATGTCTTTTTTTAATGTTGAAAAAACTCCAATCGAAGTTTTAGGGTTCCTCCAATCGAAGTTTTAGTGTAGTATTTTACAACCGTGAATCACGTATTTTCAAGGTACAACATTAAAAAATTCCAATCGAAATTTTAGGGTTCCAAATCCCCCCCACCCCCAAAACGTATATGATTTTATAGCCTAAAGTTATGGATAAGGAACTTACAACTTAACTTATGACGATTTTCAACAAGGAGATTAGGGTTTCCAACGCTTCAACTTGTACGGTTTGGAACTGGGTTTGGAACCGAGCAAATGAACGAGTAAATGGAAAGACGAGATTCGGTTTAAGGTTTCGAACGTGAGTGATGGAGATGAGGATTAGGTTGTTGTTGTTGTTGTTGGGTTTGGGGTCTGCGTTTCGAGGAGAGAGAGAGAGAAGAGAGAGAGCGGGGAAGAGGAGAGGAGGAGGCGTGCGGTGTTATGTTTCCAAACCCAAACCCTACTTCTTTCTTTAGACGGAAAGAAAAGGGTAATTTAGCCCTTTCGTCTGTTTCCGTCCAAGTTTTAAACGGAATTATGGGAAGGGGTGTAGTTGATGAGTTTTGATAGTTGGGGGGGGGGGGTCAGTTTGTCGAGTTTTTAAGATGGGGGGGTCATGTTGACAAAACGTGATAGTTAGGGGTGTCCTTGTAAATAACCCCTTTTCAAATGACCCATTTGTATGCTTATTTAGGTGCAACTCCATGCGTAATTGCTGATCCTCCAAATCCTTTTGTGCCTTTTTCATATCCTTGTTCTTTCCATCTATGCCCAAAAATGTCCCCAACAAATTTTCACATATGTTCTTCCCTATGTGCATGACATCGAGATTCCATCGGAGATTGAGAAACTCAAAGTAATGGAGCTCAAACAAAATGCTTTTCTTCCCCCAATTCAAAATTTTCTCAAACTCATCCCTTTTTCTTTTCTTGCTCTTACTTGGATGTTTTCCAAACGGCTCATATGTCCCTGAGTTAATTTGTTCTGATATTTCTTGGCTCAACAACTCCACAAGTCTGGTCCTATCCTTAAATTTACCGTTAAAAAGCTTACTCCTTCGCCAAATGTGATTCTCAGGTAGCCAGCAACAAGCACCCAAATATCCAATTTTACTCCTCAAACTAACTGATGATCGAGTTATCCTCGTTGCAAATGGGACAAGTCAAATAACCCTTCGTAGACCACCCAGACATCATGCCATATGCAGGGAAGTCGTGGATGGTCCAAAAAACACATGCACGCATCGTAAAAGTTTTTCTAGTAGAGGCATCATAAGTTTGCACACCATTCGTCCACAACTCCTTCAACTCATCAACTAACGATGCAAGTAAACATCAATTAACAGAAGCAAGTAAATATCTTTTCCAATGGACGATGGACCAGGAATAAGCAGTGATATGAAGCAAAATGGCTCTTTCATGCACTTCCACGACAGGAGATTGTAAGGCACCATGATTACAGGCCACATACTATATGATTGACTCATGTGTCCAAAGGGATTGAAGCCATCAGTAGCCATCTCGAGCCTCACATTTCGCAGTTCGACAGCAAAATCTGGAAATAGTTCATCGATGTAGAGACCTGAAATTTTTTTTTAATTTTTAAAATGTATATTAAATGCCTAATTGGGAAAAAATAGAATTTATGTGGTGATATTGGAAATTGAGGAAAATATGATTGATTGTTGAGTTTATGTGAAATTGGAGTTAATTTGAAATTTGTGGAGTTGATTTGATTTGGGGTTTGTATGATGGAATTGAAATTAGAGGGAGTGTAAGTGTAGTTTGAGTTGGAACAAGTACAAAAGGGGGTGTATGTGTGTAGAGAATCATAGAAACCCAAAAATATCTCTCTTCTCACGTCTCTCTCTCAGCTCTCCCTCTCTCTCTCCGGCTCTCTCACTCTCTCTCATTCTCTCACCCAAAAACTTCATCAATCTCTTGAAACCCATGAAATTTAACCTTCAATCTGTCTCCTACGCGTGATTTGAGCCTTGGAATCGCGTGGGTTTGTGCTAGAACCCGATCTTGGATGATTTCGAAGCCTTTGGAAGCTAAGGCTCGTTCATTGATCTCGTATTTGAAGCTTCTAACCTTGAGGTAGAGATTTCTTACTCATTCTATGTGTTTATGAGTTGATTTCATGCTTTAATCGAGTTTAGATCGTCAACCATTGTGTCTTCGAAAAGCTGTCGAAATCTGCAAAAAATCGCCCAAAATCGCCTAGGGATCGATCCCCAAACATGAGGGATCGATCCCTTATTCAAAATCTGGATTTTTTCCCTTTGGGGATTGATCCCCAAGAGAGGAGGGATCGATCTCTCCCCTCTCTGGAAATTCTGCCTGTCTTTTGAGTTTCAGCCCAACTTCAAACGGCCATAACTTTTTCGTCCGATGTCCGTTTCATGCAAACTTTATATCAATTCGAAGGTCTTGAAATCAGCTTTCATTTTCTGCCAGAATCACTTTAATTCTCTTAGTACACAGAAAGTTATGACCATTTGAGTAGAGGTGTGTCAGTCTACCGATGTCTATGGTTATTCATAAGATTGTCCTTGTTCCATGTTATGATTCCCTATATAATTAGAATATGTTTAAGTCACTCTTGAGTATGATTGCTTATGTCCTAATGAATCATTGTTTGATCTTGTTTCTTAGCACTCATTAGAGCATAATATCAACGACGTTGGCTAGGGAAATATACCGTAAGGTCGATAGGAGTACCGTGGGCTATAAGGGATAAAGTTGTGAGTGTTATGGGCAGACATGAGTATGTCTAGTGATCCGATGGATAAGATTATGACTCGTATCCTCATGTTTTGTCTTGTTGATCTTCCTAAGTTCCTTTGGCACCCGTTCTATAAGATTCTCGTTTAGAACCTAACAGGTGGTCTGTCGGGGAGTCATTGTGGGTTCGGTACGTGATGTAGGGTGTCGTGATAGACTTTGAGGAATTAATGTAAACTTAAGATATTTATCAATTAATGTACAACGGGACATGTTTAGGAGTTTGTAATGCATTGTGTGATGTTGAATGTAAGATTGTGAATTTGGAAAACCTTGTCCTCTTGTATATGGATTGATCATGCATGTGTGAGTTCATAATTTTGAATTGAGGGTCCTGCAACGCAAGGTGTGGTAATGCGGAGACTCTAGAGGGCCCACAACGCAATGTGTGGTAATGCGGAAACCCGGGTAGAAAGAGAGTTCACTATTATGCAAGGGGTGGTAACACAGTTGAATTTCTCATAAAATGAAGAATGTTGAAATTGATGTTAGAAGTATATGTTGTTACTTGAACTGTTTGCTGCTTGAGATGGTGACCGTTAAAGAAAGAGATAAACAATTGATTCTACCAAAGGTTTGAAAAGAAGGGAACTTATCTTTTTTTTTTTTTGAAAAAGGATTTTTATTGAAAATCCTCCGGCTATTCTTGAGCGAATCAACGGTTTCCGGTATTCGTGTGCAGAATCAACGGACTCCGGCTATTCAAACTCGAATCAACGGAGCTTGACCCATAAAGGTCGAGAGTTTTCTCAAAACTATTTTGGCAACCAAAAAGGGATGTTTTTTATGAAAAGAGGCTTGATGATGAATGGAAAGAAATAAGGAAGTGTGACATCCATTTGAGAAATCTTAAATTGGTTTGAGAAATTGTCGTTGGCTATTTAGTTTGCTAAGTGTGTAATGCTACTTCTGACTCGATGTATGAAGGGTTAGGGTTAGGTACAAGACATATAGATTCCCTTAATCGTAGTCCATCGGTTCTTCATGACATTCCATCGTATCTCAAGTCGTTCATTGAAATCCATTCACTCTTATTGCATGTTTCATCGCATTTACATATAGTTTAAGTATATAATTATCTACTGTGCTAGTGTAGCTCAACCTATCATTTTCAGGTGCATCCCAAGGATCTTGACGCGGAGTGCATGGTGTGCATGCTTGACTTCACAACTTTGAAAGCCGTTATTGAGAAGTGGATCCATCATCCTTTGTATGACCTTTTTGAAAAGATGTAATCATAAATTTATTTGAACTCTTTTAACTTTGGATATTATGTAACCTCAAAATTTGTCGTCTTTGACTAATTTTGAAATTTGGGCTGTAGTGCCAATGTTGTAAAATCTCTAAACTTGGGGACTTGGTTTGTAAATGACCTTTTAAGGAACTCTCTTGTGGGTATTATCTATATTATGCAGATATTGATTATTGAAATGGATTATCATTTATGTTGAAAATCGAGGGCGTGACAATCGAAGTTCTTCCATTCTTGAGCATTAACTGGATGACGCAATTCGTTATCATCTACACGTTTGTCTTTGTGCCATCTCTATCAGGAGCCATTTTCTTACAACAATATAGCCTTTGTAGTCTCGGAGTTAATGGTAAGTACTGCAATATCTTGCGGGGGATCTTTTTACCCGTACCAACGTTCACCTTGTACCTAGGCTCATTACACTTTAGGCAATTTTGCACATATCCCAAACCCAAATCCCTTAAGAATTTCTTCGCTTCATAAATGTTCCAAGGAATAGCCTCATCATAGTCTGGTCACATCCCTTTAATAATATTCATAATAATATTGAACACGTCTTTGATTAACTTCTTGTATACTTTAACATGAAGCATCTCAACAATGAATGCTAACACAGTCTTTTCACATCCAGGATAAGTTTTACATTGAGCAGCTTTGAATAACTTATCGAAACTCTGTACATCGCCCCTCCCAAGATTAGCAAGCAATTCATCGATATCGTCATCCAAGAGGCCACCAACAAATATCTGTTCCAACATATTATGCAATTGGTTGCCATCCTCAGGGACCTCCCCTCCAGTTTCATCCCCAATACCATCATTGGGGTCATGATGGTCATCATCATGTGCTTGAGGTGCAAGAACAAATTTCCCATGGTGCACCCAAGTCTTATAAGAAGAGTCAATTCCTTTCCGTATCAAATGGATCTTAACAACTGCACTACTAAGTTTTGTGCCATTTAGGCAATCAATACATGGACACCGAATCTCAAGTTGTGGTCCTAAATTCACCATCACAAATTGTATGAAAGATTTCACCCCTAGTTTATACTCTCCACTTGTCAACCTATTTCTTATTGTCATCCAACTCGTCTATTACTTCTGGCCTACAAAATTAATTAAAGTCTAAACAACATTACTATGTTTTTTTACAAGACTACATATGGCCTAAGTATATGCACAAAATAGAAAGGAATAAAGAACAAAGCATAAGAACACCGTCAAAAGAACAATTGTTATTCATTCACTTCCAATTATAACCATCCAAAATGAAAAGTAAAACTTCCAATAACAATTGTTACTATCCACATGTTCAAAACAAATGCTTTTTTTTTTCCCCTTTCCATGCAATCAGAGCAGTAAACCATTTAAGAGAATAGTGGTATACAATTTTTTTTTTGTTTTTGTTTTCTCCCTTTTGTATTGATCCAAAATGCTTTTTTTCCCCTTCCATGCAATGAGAGCAGTAAACCATTTACGAGAATAGTGGTATATTAGTTTTTTTTTTATTTTATGTTTTCCCCCTTTTTTACTGATTCGAAAATTGAAACCCAAATTATGAGAGCAATCAACCAAATCAGCAAACAAAGTGAACCTAACAATCCAAACATGTCTACAACAGACCTAGAACATACAGTCGGCACAAGTTCTGGAAACAATATCCTAGGTTCTAATTTAAGCACACAAAGAAAGGGTAAGGCCAACAATCAAAACCAAAAACAAATACATGCATTTAATAGAATATCCTGCTAATTTAGCAAAAATTCGTGTAGATTAACCTGGGAGGTAGACGAAGGCAGTGAGAGCGAAAGAGGGCACGTCGCAGAGAGAAAGAGAGAGGTGGCAGAGAACCCTAGATTCAAGGAAGGCAACTCTGCGATTGATAGAGGGCTGTGGGTTTAAGCAGCGAGATTGCTAGCCATGACGTTAATCATAATCCTAAATTTGCATTGAACCAGGTGGGGGAGAGAGAGAGAGAGAGAGAGAGAGAGAGAGAGAGAGAGAGAGCTGTGTTGGCAGTCGGCATGTGTGCCTTAAGGAGAAAGAGAGAGGAAGTGACGAAGAGAAGAGAAGGAGACGCCTGTACTTTGGGGGTGGGGTTTAGATCAGGTGTACACTACACGATGTCGTTTCACTTGGGAAAAATACATTGCCAACTAAAAATTAGTTGGTTATTACAAAAATGCTGCCAACTTTTTTAGCAAAAATTTCAATTTCTGCTAAAAAAAATTTATATTCCCCGACTAAATTTACATTTAGTTGACAAATTTTTGATTTTAGATTCTGGGGAAAATATTTGTTGGGCTCTAATTGATGATCAATAAAATGATATTTTTCGTCCGATCAAATGTCTAACAATACACGATTAACTTCAAGCCAGTACAAATTAATCTAATTCATATAGTGTAAAAGATAGACAGTTCAGATAGCAAAAAAAAAGACCTCAAGGTGGGCTCGGGTGGTGCACCATAAGACTTTAATGCCTCCGGACGTATTAATGCTTTTCGATCATGTGATTGTCTATATCCAATGATCTCCAAGTTTAGTAGAAATGAGGGAATAAGTAAATGGTTAAATACTAACGGTTCAGATCGACCATTATAAAAATAGATTCGACAGCGACCTTTATAACATATACGTTCAACTTAATAGATATTAAACTAAATCTTGTGCAGTAGTTGAATATACGGTAGCCACACAATTGTGATGATTGAGATCATTGATTTCATTATGCTCTTTGATTAAAGCATTCCTATAAAATTTTGGCTCAATTGAGTTTAGAAAGCGTTCATCGGGATGCAATTGATAGTACACTAAGTCTTGCAATTGTTGAATGTATAATACCCACACGGCTTTGACATAATCATGGTGATCGTTGATTCTATTATGCTTGTTGATTCATGCAATTTTTTGGCTCGATCGGGTATAAAAAAACCCCTTCATCGGAATGCAAATTTATTAGAAAATGATATTCTCGTCAGATCAAGTGTCTAACGAATACGCAATTAATTGGTATGAATGATCTAATCAATCCATATGTCTGCAAAACCTAGACAAATTATTTAAAATGTAATATAATTTTGATAAAGTTAAATTCTTTCGTAAAACTAAGATATAGTAACATTTATTTTTAAATAAGGGCAATAGTAGTTCAAAACTGCCAGCAAATTGGCAACTAAACCTATTTTAGTTGGTCAATAGAGTATATGTCGACTAAAGTTGCTTAACGATTTCCTAGACCTAAAATAACGGGTTACCCCAAGCGTAGGGCTGAGATTGACGTAGCATAATATCCGGTAAGCCCGAAGTTGAATCCACAGAGACGGTGATGTGTGCTGACTCAAAAACTCGGGTTGTTATTGTTTAAACCGGCTCTTAGGTAGCCACCCCTTGTTGTTCGGTGCTAAGATTAACTAAACCTAGGAAATTGTTTGGTTTTTTCAAATAATTAAAAAGGAGGTACGGTCGTAGGATTCATAGCACTCGCAACCAGTCCCGGACTTATCTGCTCCATCGATGATCTTAAAAAAATTTGACTTTGGAGAGAAAAAGCTACCCCGAAAGATGCGAACCTTTATGGGCGTCGTTTACTCATGCGCAGTAGAGAACAAGTTTTGGTCCCCCGTTCTCCCGTTCACATGGGCTCCAACGCTGCCTGGGTTCATCTAACGGAAGTACTTTACTAACCTAAAATTGCCTTTTCATTTATTATTTAAAAACAGGAGCAGAATGTGTCTGACCTGGCCACGGTGTGCTAATCATCCATCGACCCTACCTTTACGACTACTCACTCAACATCAAATAAGAAATGAAAGAAACCCTAGTATGAAACATGCTTCCAAGTAGGTAATAAACAAAGGATATTAACTAATCAAGTACCAACGAACAACTTTAATGAAGAACGAAAAGTAATATGAGTTACCGGCGTGTGAGTAATTGAACAAAGCATCAAAAACTTGAAGGAAAGAGCTCTGAAGAAAATTACGCAAGTCTAAAGCTGCAAAAATGATGTTCGAACCCTAAAAGCAAAGTTTTGAGAGGTATTTATACAAGACCCCTAAAATCTGAAATTAAAAACGTTAAAAATTAATTTTCTTTCGTTGTTGCCACCGGTATCAATACAGCTCAGAACTGTATCAATACAGGCTTCTCTCGATCATGACTTATCAGATCTATATATCGATATCGCCTCCCTTAGTGGCCAATCTCTAGCGTTGCATGCACTTTTGGCACCCGATGTACAAACGATGTCATCCGACGCCT
The DNA here is from genome assembly GCF_030253575.1 of Rhododendron vialii. NCBI lineage: Eukaryota > Viridiplantae > Streptophyta > Magnoliopsida > Ericales > Ericaceae > Rhododendron > Rhododendron vialii. Next base: position 20,246,383 of record NC_080557.1, on the reverse strand, counting down.
CACGCCTCCGCCTTGACTTCCCACGACATCGTCCAAACCGGCCTCAAGGCCTCGCAATCCAATCTTGGTGTAAAATTTCCCTTATTCCTGCGAAACTAACAAAAATACAAAAACCAAACAAAGCACGACATCAAGTGGAACATGAGATAAAACGTGCCTTTAATGCGCTAATTTACCCTACTTAGGCACCCATATCTATGATATTGCGCGCCTATCACACCCCCCAACTTGAGCGTTGCTAGTCCATTGTAACGAATGAAAAGAAAAATAATCAAATAAAGATTAACAAGACACAAACTGGGATACAAAAGTTATGCATGCTGTACAATAAATAGGCGGGCAAACGATTTTTGCCTCCTCACTCACCTGCAACTCAAATACATGCACGCCTTGGCAAAAAGGTGAACAAAATTAGCGCCGAAACACATGCAGAGATAAATGCCCCCACGAAGGCAACGATGCTACACTTGCTCACCAGAACACTCAAACATCCTTTGAAAAAGTGCTTGGCGAACTACGTGGGACCGAAACAAAGGTCACCACGCGCCAATCAAAGATAACGCTCGGGAAAAATAAAAGCCCAATATATACAGTCATGATTCCACAAAATGGGCAATATTAATGTAAAACATGCACGAACGAGAGTTTAATAACATGCATAGGATCTACTAAGTACTTAATTAAGCTTATATTGACTGTGGTTCCAAACGAAAAGGAAACTGCAAAATTTGGCTGTGGCCTATAGTAGCGCAAGGTCAACTACCCAGACTGGTCGCCACCTTACCCTTAACTACCAAGCATGCACCCACTAGCGCCAACCAAGCCAAATCCAAATGATAAAACAAAACAACATCCTCAATAGTTATTGTAGACTCACATAAAATAACAGAAAATAAAATAGTCCATCGACAATAAAGACCAAAAACATCACATAAAATAACACCACCACCACCACCCTAGCCTCATTCATCACGGGAGTCCCAACTCAATCTTAATCACTCTCGGTAAAGTCGTCACTGACCTCTAAGTCCGGAAACTGGGGTGGCTGATACGAAGCCGAGGACTGCCCTGTAACATGGCCATACAACCACTTATTCTAATGTGCCAACAGGTGCTGATTCCTCCCAACTTGCCTCAACTCCCTTTTGATCTTCTGTATCTATTCGGCCAATTTTCTATTTGGTTAAGTTATTTATTTATTTATTTTTGGTTCCAAACACATGACACTCATCAAGACTTCTTCAACTACACTTCCAACAACCGTGATGCTTCAAATTTCAATGCAACGAGACACCCATGATCCACAGAGCTAGACCCCCCAACTACAATTCAACCCATACACCGATTTCCTAGGCTAGAATCAGGAATTGACTCGAACTGATTTAAGATTGGTCAATGGGACTCATTTGTGGTCTAATCATGCAAAAATGCCTTGTATCATCCCCTATGCACGTTACCAACTCTCACAAATGCATGCAAAACATCTAGCTACTCAATTGTAAAACAAGAGCCTACTATTTTCCGCAAATGCGAGAAGAAAAAGAAAACAAAGGACATGAGAATGTTTATCAGGATGCACTATTAACTACGTGAGGACGCCTACTCAATGTCATCTACGGCAAATCATGTTCACAAAGGATGCCAAATATGTGCATGAATTTAAGTTAAATAGGCACACGAATTCGGCTAATTCAAACATGCTTGCCTAACAATACAATCAAGCATAACAAACGTAGCCTCGGAAAATAAAAATTAAAAATTTACCCTAAATTACCCTAGCAACGCAATAAAAACATGTACAAGGTACACCCTCCCCCCAACTAGAATCATGCTATGTCCCTAGAGCATGGAGACACAGAAAAACAAAGTACAAGGGAGAAGAAATGGACCTACGGGTGGCAGCCAACCATCATGACCTCGGCTGATGTTCGAGGAATTTTTCGTCACCACTACTCCCGCCATTGGAGCTGCTCGCAAGGGTGGCATGGTAGCGCTTCACCCTGCAAAAGACTTAGGCACCAACTACCGAAACACTCAAATGACATTACTACTGCCCGGTTCTTGTTATCCGGGCTCCCACAAATAAAACTAAAAGAAAAATACTCAACCAAATCTTCTCGAGATCAATGTGTCATACTTTTCTCTCAATCCCTCACCGGTGAGGCAAGGAACGAGTGGCTAAACAAGACCATGATGCTACCTGTTCTCTTTTTTTTTTAGCAAGAAATAAAAGAACAACTAAACGTAGATTGTGCCAAAACTCGGAGCCCCTATTAGAAAAACTAATTAAAGCTCTATATCACTGACACAAAATTGCCTTTACTAACCGGAGTTGGGCACACAATCCTTATTTTAATAGTGGCATGCGAAGCTATTAAACCCAAGTCAATGATGGGTACCCCTATCGCTAGGAGCCGGGTCCACTTCTTAGTGAAGAGGGTGGTACGCAAAAGCTACTCGTCAGAATGTAGCCCAATGGCTACACAACAAGGTCGGCACTAACTCTCCCTCATCGTTTCTCGTGACTGTCACTCCCGCCTTCTTAGGCACTATCTGCACCGGGCTTACCCACTCACTATGGGCTATCGGGAAAATGATACCCGCATATAAGAGCTTCAACACCTCAGTCCGAACCACCTCTTTCATATTGGGGTTCAGAGGACGCTGAGATTGCCTAGAAGGCTTCACATCTTCTTCAAGAAAAAGGCGGTGTGTACACATCGTAGGACTAATACCCTGCAAATTCGTTATTGTCTAGCCTATCGTGCCTATGTGCTCTCTCAATAAGGCAAATAACTTAGCCTCTTGATCTGCCTCAAGAGATGAGGAGATCACCACCGGAATAGTATCATCACCTTTAAGGAAGGCATACTTAAGAGTGTCCGGCAGAGGCTTTAACTCCACTTTAGGCAGCTGGACCGACGATGGGAGAGCTTTAGACAATGTGGCACCCAGCAGCTCAAGAACTACGTCCCAAGCGGTGCCACACACATACTCTACTGCAAGCATCTCCATCAAACTCCCTACCTCTGGAGAATCTAAGAATGACGCCTCCTCAGTGGTTAAGGCTATCTCTAGAGGATCCTTATACAAAATACTATCGACATGCTCCTGCACCAGCATGTCGATCAAACTCACCTCATACACTTCCTAATCATCCTTGACTTGGCTATCCACATTAAACACATTCACCTCCATTTTCAAATCCCCAAACGACATTTGGACTTGTCCAGTTTTACAATTCATGATGGCATTGGAGGTGGCTAAGAAGGGACGACCAAGGATGATAGGAGTCTTCTTGAAGACCTTCGGTATCGGGCATGTGTTTAGGATAATGAAGTCGATTGAAAAAAGGAACTCGCCCACCTGGATTAGAACATCCTCCACCACCCCCTTTGGAACTCTCACACTCTAGTTAGCCAATTGTAGCATGACCAGTGTGGCTCTCAGATCGCTTAGGCCAAGCCTCAAGTGTATCGAATATGGGAGCAAGTTGACACTTGCTCCTAAATCCAGTAGAGCCTTATCGAACTTCTGGCATGTGATAGTTATAGGGATGGTGGGACAACCATGGTTGTTACTCTTGATTGGGATATCGGCATGGAGAATGGAGCTCACTTGCTCCGTTAGGAGCACTTTGTCCTGACTTTTAGTCCTCCATTTTGAAGTACGCAGATCTTTCAAAACCTTTGCAAACTGAGGAATGGCGTCAATGGCTTCCATCAAGGATATAGGAAACTGAACTTTCTTAAATAACTCAAGCATCTAGAAGTTCACATTGACTTTGGGGTTTGTCACCAAGCGATGGGGATATAGAGCAAAGGGTGGCGATGTAGTCGTGGGGGCTACAAGAGCAAGCACCGCCACTTCAGGAGACTCCGACTCTTCCACTTCCTCAGGAACACTTCCTAAGTTTGGAGAAACTACTGGTGCAGCCATTGGCTCCAGGGGTGGAACTGGTTTTTGCTTTGGAGGGATTGTCTTGTCGATCTTCTTCCCACTTCTGAGAGTGGTGATTGCCTTAGCCTCTTCCAGATTGGGATTCTGATTACTTGGGCCAGACGGATCACCCACAAAATGAGTATCGGCGGCATTGGCTTGAGGTTGAGAGGGAAACTTCCCCTCTCCTGCTGGACTTGTCCAACTGCCGCTGTCAATTGGGTCCTAATGTCACCAATCGCCTATTTGGTCTGCTTAGTGAAGCTTATTTGAGACTGCATGATAGCCTTCATCATCTCATCAGTCTACTTATCCCGTGGGGGATGATTTATGCCTGGGAGTGGTCCAAAAGATGAAGAACCAAACCCTTGCTAATTCTGAGGTGGGTAACGAAATTGGGTCATTTGGCCTTGAGGAGGCCAAAACTGCTGTATTTGCTGCTGAGGTGGTGCTTGGGGTTGCACCGGGGCTTTTTGATCCCTCCAACTCAAAATTGGGTTAAGCGCGTTTACCCCAGCCTGATTGCTATGATATGCATCCTTAACAATGGGAAATGCGGGGCAAATAGTGACTAAATGCCCCGGACACTCACACAAAGCGCACACCTCCTCCACTCTCATCTCATTCACCTGCTGGACTTGCTTAAGCTTTAAGTCCTCTAGTTGCGTAGACATCTTGTCCAGTTAAGATTGGACATTATGTTCTCACACGCTTAATGGAAAAATGCCAAAACTACTTGGCCCCTGTGCGACCATGGCCCTATCACCGAGGTCGGAAGGTTCCCAACTTCGGTGTTTCTCAGTCAACTCTTTTAGAAAATCCCATTCATCGTCCGGGGACTTGTTTAGAAAATCCTTTTCCTTACAGAAGTACTCAATCTGTTGGGCCATCGCAATATTCAGGCCCAAATAGAAGAAAGACACCAATTGGTGCTTTGCAAATCCATGGTGTGGCAAGGACAACAATAAGTCCTTGAAACGCTCCCAACACCTTAAGAACAACTCGCCCTCCTTCTGATTATATGATTGTATTTGGCGAGTCAGGTGCTTTGATATACTCTCTGAGAAATATTTCTTGTAGAAGAGATCTCGGACAGCAGCCCACGTCGTGAGAGACTACGCCTTCTGCATCCGAAACCAATTGTCCGCACATCTTTAAGTGAGGCTGGGAAAAGCTTCAGGCAAGTATTCTCCCACTGAGAGGTGGTGGCAAGGGTGCGCACCAACCCCTCAAAATAGCGGACATGGTCGTAAGGATCCTCATTCTCCCTTCTGTAGAAGAGATGAAGGGCATTATGGGTACTAGGCTTGATGGTGAAAACATTACGTGCCGCCACCATCTATGTTGGCAAAATAATTGGTCCGAGAGGAGGGGTCCTTTTAGGATGCATGTGCTCACGCATCAACTTCTGTTGCTCTGCCACTGGTGGTTCAATTACTAAATCGACAAAAGGGCCGTCAATGTTAAAAGACTCACCACTGACTGACACGTCCTCCACTGCTACCGACGACTCTCATTCTATGGCAACTAAATGCCTGGTGTTATCTCGGTTGTACTTAGGCTTCAAAGGTGATTGTTTTCCTATAATGGAGAATTGCTTACCTCTACCTATGATGACTCAAAACAAAAACTAATGACCCGAGTTCTTAATACATGTTACCGTCCTAAGCTATGGCGCCAAAAATGCTTAACGATTTCCTAAACTTAAAATAACGGGTTGCCCCAAGCGTAGGGCTAAGATCGATGTAGCATAATATCTAGTAAGACCAGAGTCGAATTCAAAGAGACAATGATGTGTGTTGACTCAAAAACTCGGGTTGTTACTGTTTAAACTGGCTCTTAGGTAGCCACCCCTTGTCGTTTGGTGCTGAGATTAATTAAACCTAGGAAATTGTTTTGTTTTTTCAAATAATTAAAAGGAGGTACGGTCGTAGGATTCATAGCACTCTCAACCAGTTTGGGACTTATCTGCTCCATTCGGTGTTCTTAAAAACGTTTGACTTTAGAGAGAAAAAGCTACCCCGAAAGATGCAAATCTTTATGGGCGCCATTTACCCATGTGCAGCAGAGAACAAGTTTTGGTCCCCTGTTCCCCTATTCACATGGGTTCCGACGCTGCTTGGGTTCATCTAATGGAAGTACTTTACTAACCTAAAATTGCTTTTTCATTTATTATATCAAAATAGGAGCAGAACATGTCCGACTTGGCTACGGTGTGCTAATCACCCTGTAACCCTACCTTTACGACTACTCACTCAACATCAAATAAGAAACGAAAGAAACCCTAATTTGAAACATGCTTCCAAGTAGGTAATAAACAAAGGATATTAACTAATCAAGTACCAATGAACAACTTTAATGAAGAACGAAAATTAATACGAGTTACTAGCATGTGAGTAATTGAACAAAGTGTCAAAAACTTGAAGGAAAAGAGCTCTAAAGAAAACTACATAAGTCTAAAGCTGCAAAAAGATGTTCGAACCCTAACAAACGAAGTTTTGAGGGGTATTTATACAAGACCCCTAAAATCTGGAATTAAAAACGTTAAAAACTAATTTTATTCCGTAGTTGCCACTGGTATCAATATAGCTCAAAACTGTATCGATACAGGCTTCTCTAGACCGCGAATTATCATATCTGTATCGATACAACTGAGAGCTGTATCAATACCGCCTCCCTTAGTGGCCAATCTCGAGCGTTGCATGCACTTTTGGCACCCGACGCACCAACGACGTCATTCAACGCCTCACGCCTTCGCCTTGACTTTCCACGATGACATCCAACTCGGCCTCAAGGCCTCGCAATCAATCTTGGTGTAAAATTCGCCTTATTCCTGCGAAATTAACAAAAATATGAAAACCAAACAAAGCACGGCATTAAGTGGAACATGAGATAAAACGCGCCTCTAACGCGCTAATTTGCCCTACTTAGGCACCCATATCTATGATATTGTGCGCCTATCAAAAGTGTTAGTCGGGAATTAACTAAAAATCGCCGACTAAAATTGTTTAGTCGGGACAAACCTCCCTTCCCCAACCAATTATTTAGTCGAAAAATATATTCCATTTGTTGTTTTTTAAAATTGAGAACAAATTGATATTTCCCTAATAAATATGTGTTTCGGCGTTAATATGAAGATATACCGACTAAATTTTAGTCGGCCATTCAATTCCCACCATCACCCGCGAAAATTCTAGGTTGGCGCCGCATTTTTGCCGACTAACATATATTTTAGTCGGTAAAATATATGTTTTGGCCGACGAAAATAGTTTAGTCAGCAATTGTCTTATACTTTGCCAACTAAAAATTCTTTAGTCGGTTGATTGGCTTATATTTGTCGACTAAAAATTCTTCAGTTGGAAATGGTGTATTTTGTTGTAAGATCTTTACAAAATTACAAAGATTAGAAGGACAATGCTAGAAAAGAAATTAAAATTACTTAATTTCCAATACTACCTGAGACCCAATCGCTGGTCCAAGACCAACCAAAGCCCTAAACACCCAAAAACTAAAACTCCATTGCCCAAACCACCACCCTACCGGAAACCACCAACGATCGGGATTCGAAATGCTGCCACCGTCGCGTAGACCGCCGTAAATCTACAGTATGTTGCCAATCCCAAAAATGCCCCGAGCCAGACGCAAACACCTCGCATCCCAACCATCACCATCGTTGAGACACCACCACCGCTAGGACCACCATAGCTCCAAAGCCCCACCACCACTATCACTACAAGAAATCAAGTAATAGGTAACGAAAAATGGTGATGAAATTGATTTTCGTCGCAAATAGTACACATTGGCGACAAAAATAATTTCGTCGTCTTTTTAACAAAATTGGCAACGAAATTGTAATTTTGTCGCCATTTTAACAAAATCGGCGATGAAATTACAATTTCGTCTCCTTTGGTAATCAAATTGGCGCCGAAATTATTTTTTGTCGCCTTTTGTAACAAATTGGAAAGGAGACGAAATTACAATTTCGTCGCCAATTTATTACAAATGGTGACGAGAAAGTAATTTTGTCACCAATTTGGTTACCAAGAGGCGACGAAAAAGTAATTTTGTTACACGAAATTAATTTTTTTTCCAATGTGTACTATTTGCGACACAATTAACTTACAATGTTAGTCATGAATACATATAATTTATGACCGCATAACTTATTCAAAGGTTTGCATGTAAAAAATTAATACAAGTTAAGAGACACAGTGATCCCCATAGACCTATACCAAACGAAACGAATAGAAAAGAATAAAAGAAACATAGTACTCAGCTTTTAACGGTTCAATTTCTTCTCATTTTTCCAAACCCAAGTCCGTAGAGGTGTCAAATGGGTCGTGCCGGCACGACACGACACGGGCACAGCACTGGCACGGGACGGCACGGCACGGCACGGCACAGGCACGATCTTGGCCTGGCACGGCACGACACGGCACGGTCTTAGTGGGCCTGGGGCACGGCACGGGCACGACACGACATGGTCGTAGACGGGCACGACACGAGCACGGGCACGAAAAGTGGACAGGAACGGCGCGGCACGGCACGGTTCTAACCGGGCATGAGCACGAGCACGGGCACGACATGGGCATGGAAGGGAACGGCACGAGGCACGAAAAAAAAAAAAGAGAGAACCAAATGACATTTTTTTAAATTTAAAAATGTAAACAATTTCTATGCGGTAAAAAATATTTGTTTACCTTTAATTTAATTTTAAAAAAATTCTTAAAAAAATCAATTTTTTACCTTTAAAAAATTATTAAATTTTATTTGGTAAAAAAAATTTCTTTTGTTTTTGTTAGTGAATAGGCTTTTGGACCATTGGTTTGTAAATTTAACATTACAAGATAACAAGTAAAATTAAAAAAACTTATCAAAATATTTATGGTTCAAGAGTAATTTAATACAAAAGGAAATGTGCAAGAGTCGTATATTATTTACCTCATAATCAGATTTATCGGGAAATAAGAAAAAAAATCTCAAACAAAAAATATGGAAAAAAATACATAGTAGAAATAAGGGGAAAAAACAAAACAAAAGAGATTAGCTGGACTAAGACTTGAACCTAAGTCCCTAGGTTCTTTCATACACAAACAAACCACCATGCCACCAATTAACTTGTGTTATAGAATTGAAAATTTAGTATATAATATATAGCTCTATTATATAAAAACGAGACCATCAAGCAGTAGCCACACAATCGCAACGCAATCATGACAATCGATACCATTCAATGCGTTCATTTTATTGTGCTTAGCATTTTAATCATGGGATCCAATTTTTTCGTGCGTCAGATTTTGAAAGTTCTTTCATCGGCACGCTGATTCATTGTTTGATTGAATTTTTTTTTTACATCCGATCAAGTATGTAGTGATAAGTATTTTACTTGATTATTAGCATGAATGATCTAATCCCTCCCACATAAAAGTTAGATGGTTCCGATTTTAAAAAAATAGCTTTGGCGGCCCTCAAGTAGTGCATTATAGGATTTTAATGCCTTTGGAAGCACTGAATGTGTTCCGATCATGTGGTATCCGACATTCGATTATCATCTATTCAGGTGAGAATGATAAATTTGATAAGACATTAAATCGTAACGGTTTAGATCGAACATTCGGGAAAAAAAGTCTGTAGCTACCTTTCAAATCTATACATTGAACTTAATTGGTTATGAACCAAGGTATTCTGCTATAGTCTAATGTACGTTGGCCACATGATCACAAAACAACTGTGCCAATCCATACTGTTCATTTTGTTATTCTCTGTGTTTTAATGACTTTCACCAATTTTTGGGTCTATCGGGTTTTAAAAGCTCCTTCATCGGGACGTAAATTAATTATTATCAAAAATTTTGTTATGTACGATCAAGCACATAATGATAAGAAATTTAATTAATTCTTGGCATGAATGATATAATCACTCCAACGTAAAATCTAGACGGTTCCGATTTTTCAAAAATAGCTCAAGTGGCCCTTGAGTGCTGCATCGTAGGACTTTACGAGATTTTTTCATTATTGGTGCATATGGATTACTGGTGTTGTGTACGCACATGATCATAGGGTTCCTATAAAAGGGAAAGAGATGTTGCCCTAGCAGACTGCAAACATCTCTGATTCTCTCTCTATCTCTCAGTCTCTCACAAATCACAATCACAATCTCACTCTCTCACTCTCAACGTTCGGATCTCAACGTTCGGAATTCTTGACTTAACTTCAACGTCTGAATCTCTCTCTGTCTCTCTCACTCTCTAGTCTCTCCACTCTCAATGTCTCTCACTCTCGTCTCTATCACTCTCTCCACTCTCAATGGTGACTGGTAGTGGTCTGGTGGTGACTCAAACCCTAGATCGACTACCGTTTCCATTTCCGTTCAGGCGGTGAGTCGGTGTCGGTGACCATTTGGCGACTGGTGTTCAGCGACTCAAACCCTAGATCTACAACTAGATTTGAGTTTGCCTTTGCCCGACGGCCCCGACTCAAACCCTCTGTCACGTTCAGCGATTTGTCTCTGAAACTCGATTGAGGTCGTTTGTAACGCCCCGAATTTTGGGTACGTTAAATGAGGCATTTATTATATAATAAAGAGAGTTTGACTCATTATTACATCATAAATACATCATAAGGAAAGGGTACATTTATTCAACAAGGAAGGAAACTAGGGTTCCTAATACTACTCTGCTTGCTCTTCCATCCTAGCAAGCTCCTCTGCTCCAAAAAGCTTCCACGGTGTACATCTTACCCTGTTCATCTAAGAAGTCTAACACATTATACCGGCGTCGCCACCCATATAATATGTCAGGGTCACCAAAAAGGCAACACCGTGAGCTACAACGCTCAATAGAAAATCCTTACCCACCAACCTTAACTTACAAACAAGGCTATAATAGAACATCAATTTCCACATGATACGTATATACACAGTTAACAATGACACATCCACATTCGTTAATCATCTATCGTTGGTGTCCAAGATTTTCGGGTTTCTCTTACGCAACTCATCGTAGACCGTGTCAACATTTTCATATTTCAAATCAACCTTTCTAAATCATTTGCATTGGCTCCGTACCGCGGATAACCAAGCTACACACCCAACCTTTCAAAATCATTTGCATTGGCTCCGTTCCACAGATAACCAAGCTACACACCTAACCTCGGTTCCGCCACGCCGGGTTCCCGAGTATCCTCACAATGGTTCCGCCGCGCCGGGTTCCCATTGGCACACAATTGCATTGGCTCCGTACCGCGGATAACCAAGCCATACCTCACCATGGTTCCGCCGCTCCGGGTTCCCATGGGAACGCACACAATTTAAAACCCTCGGTTCCGCCGCTCCGGGTTCCCGAGTATCCCACAATGGTTCCGCCACTCCGGGTTCCCATTTGGGGTTTTCGAAATCTAAAACCCTCGGTTCCGCCGCTTCGGGTTCCCGAGTATCCCACAATGATTCTGCCGCTCCGGGTTCTCATTGGGTTTTTCACAAATCTTACTTTTACACACGCACACAACTCACATAATGCCACCCAAAACCGGTCATTATGTTGTTTCAAAATATTTTCTTCCTCGGAAAACATTTCCTTTCATTAATCACACCCTAGGTGTCATGTTTCTACTTTCTCGGTTCTCGTGTCTCGTTTACATGCAAAGACTCCGCGGTAGGACAAAAATAAGCATGAATCATTCTAACAAGATCATCCAATTCTATATTACTTATCACGCTAAATCACCACTTATAGCATAACGCCACATGTACGGACGCCTTTGGAGTGTATCACTTATGCTTTATTCAAAGCACAACGCCACATGTACGGACGCCTTTGGAGTGAAATCACTTATGCTTAATCACATACCACAAGTAATACAAGCAACTCATATACGCATACTCATAACCATCTTAAAGATCAAAATACGAATACTTAAAGTAAATAGGTAAAGATACACTTCATATAATTAGGAGTAGTAGATAGGGAGAATCTACCATTCTTTCTTAGCGGTTCAAAATAACAACGCTATACTTGAGTAAGTAAGTAAATAGGAAGTAAGTAAGGATTTCCTTACCGTTCTTCCAGGCGGTAGTAACGGCTTACGGACGGTAATCGACGGTCGGACGGAGTAACTTCCTACGGTGGTCTCCGGTAGCTTCGAAAGAGAAAGGTTTCTCTCGAAACTTCTACTTGACTAACACTACTCTACTTTATGGATCGAATGGTGGTCGAGTGGCGGTTTAGTGGCGGCTTAGGTTGAGTTTCTTGAAGAACTCAAGAACAACTCAAGAACAAGAAGAACAAAAGAAAGAACAAAGAAAGAACAAGATTTTTCTAGAGAGAGAAGTTGCTAGGTGAAGGTGTGAGTTGAATGAGAAACATGGGGTGCAATTTATAGCCAAAACTTGAGCTCCCTCTCTCTCTCTAAGGCCAGCCCTCTCTCTCTCTCTATATCTCCCATGGATTTGCTCCATTAAGTTGTCAAACCACATCACATGTCATGCCATGCCTTGTCCAATCATATCTTAGGTGTAAGGCTATAGAATCAAGTAAGATCTTTAGGCTTTTTAGGTGAATCTAGGTAATTACAACCTAGGTCTAGCTTGTAGTCAAAATCTTAGGCTAATAAAGGCTAGGATTGTGTCATAATGGTCCATCAATAGGTTGTCATTAGGCAAAAATAGACTAAGGCCTATTTAGGTAGCTTGCATGGCTAGTTTGTCCTTGGATGGGATTATGGAAGATTTGTTGGAAAGGATGGAGACAATGGTACAAGATTTGGGTACTAAACAATCCTAGAAGTACAATGGGGAGTTATGTTTGGTTAGGAGAAAGATTCACCCATGGATTTGAAAGATGTAGGAAGATATGGAAGATCAAGGAAAGTACGATCCCATCTCCTTCTCTCTCTCTCTCTCTCTCTCTCTCTCTCTCAGGTACACACACACACATATATAAATATTAGAAAGAATAAATAAAAAGTACCAAGTACAAGATTTTCCAAATCCAAAAATCCTATTAAAGAAATCCAATAAGGCACATGTTGATTTAAATAAATAAACTAGTGTACAAAGTACTCTAGGAAGATCAACTCCCCAATAATTTAATCCAATTGGGTACAAAACCCCAATATAAAATAATATAGGAGTACTTAGGAAAATCTTAGGCTTTAAAGGCTACTAAGGATAATAAAATATTGGTACTTCATCACATGGGTAATTAGGAAAAATGACTAGTTTAATAAGCCCATGTACTTGGTTGAAAGACCAAACTATTACCCAATGGATAATAAATACCCTAACTTTTATTATCCAATGGACAATAATAATTAGGGAACTTTTTATAATAAAATAATCAAAAAGTACTTTAAAGCAATTATAAAAGTCTATTCAAGTACTTTGCTCAAACCTTTCATTAAACCCTTTTAATATAAAGAATTGGATTTCTATTATCCAATGAATAATAGTTCTCCTAACTTTTATTGTCCAAAGGACAAAGAATAAAACCAAATTAATAAAAGGAAATAGATAAGTAATTTCTAGGGTTGAAAAGGTTGACTAGTCAAATCAACTTTATTAGAAGGTTCCCTAGTCACATCGGTACTTTATTTGGTCAAAAGACTCTATTACCCAAGGGTTACTAACTTCTCTAACGGTTATTACCCAATGGATAATAATTCCCCTTGCGGTTAATAACCAATGGATAAAAGGAGTAAAGTACTTTTATCTTTAAAATAAGATTTTGAAAAGACTATATGTACTTTTAGTCAAATATAAATAAAAGTTTATTGTCCAATGGGTAAAGATTACCCTAACATTATGGACCAAAGGGTAAAGGTAAAAGGTTCAAAAGTTTCAAAAGGTCCAAAAGGTTCATCTAGTAACTAGGTGAGCTCGGTTCCTCCAAGTAGTCGGTTGGAATCTAATTCGATTGGTCAAGTAGGGTTTCTAGTCGAGACCAAAATTTAACTACGACGAAAGTTAACAAGAAATCATATAGCCACTCAAAGAGAAAATAAGTAATTCAAATAAAATTTAAATATTTAACGAAATTTTTATTGACCAAAATTCAGGGGCGTTACATCGTTTCCGGTGAAAGACGTGTACGGTGAGTTTTCATTTCTGGTGGCACACGTCTTCATCATCAATTGTTAAGGTAAGAAATGGATTCCATGGAGTAGAGCAGAACCAAAAATGATAATCTCTATTTGCTAGTGCAATGTACTATCTATTGCTGGACATTCCTCGATTTGGGATCCTATCATGTTTTAACAATACGAATAAACTCTTACGTATAGTTTGCACGTTGTTTGTAAATCCTCTGTATCATGATTTGTTGTTGTGATTTTGTTTTGTAAAATTAGAAGGGAAACCCTTCTAAAGCCGGACTGAAATGTGTGGGAGGTGGGTTTGATTCTCAATGATATGTGGATTGGCCTCTGACAGCCAAATCAGATTCTGCCATATATTATTCGGTCCTTCTAGTTTAGTTTGTAGTGTACACTGTAGGACATGCTTGTTGCATGAGTACTCATATGTGAGCTAAAACCAAGTATCCCCATCAAAGGATATGCTATGGTGTAGATAAGGATTCCATGATTCCCTTACACTGTAAAAAAATTAGGTAACCTTTTGTTCCCTCACACTGTAGCCTGTAGGGCACCCTTATTATGCTGTAGAGAAAGTATCTTTCAAATTTGCCTTTATTATGCTGTAGAGAGAGTGTCTTTCAAATTTGCTTTTGAGTTTTAATCTTAGTATTAGACTACAATGATTTTATTGAAAGGATTGGAATGGTAGCTGGAGCATTGACTTGTCTTTGATTGTGATTATTGACTGTAACTTGACTATACTTTATGTGTTTCATCATCGTTCACAATAAGATATTCAATTCATACATGAGTCCACCCAATAGCAGTTACAATTACAACTAGCATTGTCTTTGTCCTTGTCATTGCCATCATTATAGTAGTATTATCGTTAATTCAATGCTCTTTCTCAGATGTTTCTATTTACTACTACTGTATAGGACATGTTGAAAAAGGAGAAGTTCTTGTTTGAGCAGTTTGTTTTGATTTTCCCAACTTTTGTACTAATATTCTAGTACACTAATTTTCTCTGTTTGTTTTCAGTTTTTTATAGGAGATGGATCCTGAAAATATTCATTTTGACTATGAGGGTTTACACCCTGACTTGGATGATGATGGACCAACTCTACCACTGGAAATAGAGTCTGTAGGTGAAGTGTAGGTGGATAAATTCAAGTAGTGCTTTAAACAGCACTGGAATGCAACGGCTTCACGTGCCTCTTGAATGTAACCCTAATTTGTCAATGAAACCCCTGTCCTGCAAAACAGACAAGGAGTGAGTGCACCTTTGCCTCTCGTGGCAAAGGCCCTCCGATGCCTTTGTTAGTATCACGTACTAGCAATCAAACCCTAATTATCAATAAGAAAGCAAATAGAATGCAGTGTATTGCGTACCTCTCACCTCTAGGTTTACCTCATATTTATAGATTTATGGATGCTTGATGTCCAAGCATCCATATTACCATAGGATTCCTAACTCGTATAGGAAACCCAGGATATCAAGGAGTCTCGTTTCCTTTATCAGTTTATGGAAAAGAGTCCTTTTAGGATTCTTTTCCTTTAAGAGCCGAACATCCCATATTCGTTGGGTATCTTTCTCAGATCCTATATTCTTGGGATCTTTATCCCTTTATGGGACATGACTACTCTGGAACCTTCCAGAATGTTCCCTCAAATAGTACTTCTCTCTCTGTTCGGCCATCTCATGGCCGAACAGATGGCCTGGACCAATTACCTCACGTGTTACTGGTCCTAAGGAAACAATTTGAACCATATCCTTTGTAAGGAACTCTCCTCCTGTTCAGCTCTCTCTTGCCGAACAAGTTTCTATGAACAGTGGCATCTCATGTCATTTTCCTTGTATTTGGTCCTAATAACGTCTCATGTTATTGCACCGAGAATCGTACAACCTCTCTGGACCATTGACTTCTCATATCACTGGTCCACAGTGCGTTGACCCTTTGTTGACCGTGCTCGGGCTCATTTTGCACCTGTTCGGGAATACCTCCCTACAATTGCTCTCCAGCTTTGCTCGTTTATATTTTACTTCAGATGATGAGTAAAGCTTTTTACCGAACAAATTTATTTTGTTTTTGCACCCTATTTCATATATTGGTGCGTTGTTTCATCACGTTGCTAAGAAAATATCATCTTTTCTTGTGGTCGTCACAGGCTTTTAGCCTTAATTTTTACACGTGTCGATCATCGTATTGCTTTTACATCAAATACGAACAGACGTGTTTATTGGAAAACGGAACGCTCAAAACGGCGTCTGGGTGACGTTTCACGTACGCCACCTACTTTTAGGGTATTTTTGGGTTTTCGTCCCATTTTAAAAAAAAACCCCAATCTTTCTCTTAGACTCCTTCTACAGGAAACAAACGGTTCAAGCTCTTCCCCGCCATTGAAGCTCTGTTCATCGTCTCAAGGCCTCTTCTTTTCTGCTCTTTAGAGATTCCATCGACTATTCTCGTAAGTCATCACTTCTTCTTCTTACAACTCCCTTTCTCTAGTGGATTGTTTACAATCTCGTTTTAGGGTTTTATTGTCCTCTTTCTTTATACTTCAAAGAACCCCAAAAGTTTTTCTGGTAATGGGGAGATTCCGTAGACACTGTAATACTCCTCAAACCATGACAAGTTTCAGATCTCGATATGGGATTCCTGACAACGTAGCTACTGTTTTGGCTCCTGAGGATGCCATTCGCGAAAGCTTCGATTTCGACACACTTCATATTCCAGTAGTAGCCGTCGTCGAAGGCGGAGTTAGGTTTCCCTTAGCCCCTCTACTCCGCCAAGTTTTAGCGTATTACAGGCTTTCGCCAATGCAAGTTTCTGCTAATTTCTTCCGAGTAGTTATGGGTATAAATACCCTAAACCAAATGTTAGGGACTTCTCTAGGCTTGTATGATATCCATCATCTATATAGCATTTCCAGAACTGGGGACGCCCTTACGTATTATTTAAAGAGTAGGGATTCTAGAAAGAAGCTCGTTCTCGAACTCCCTGACTCTGCTCGAGGGGATGATGACGACTTTCTGATCGTTACGGGCAACTTCGAACCCAGAGACGAGGACGACCAAGTGATTGGTTTTCATGCCCCTCACATATTCGGGAGCCCACGTTAGTGCTCTCCCTTAATTTCATTGGTTTTGTCCTCTTTCATAGGAAAAGCTTTTTCGTGCTTCTAATTGCTTATGCTTTGTTTCAGCATCAAATATTAACCGTGGTTATAACATCATAACCCCACAAGTTCACGTAGCTGATATCAAACGAGCACTTGCATTCAACGGCGAAGGGACATACCTTGCAGGCCGAGCAAGAGCAGCTCAAGTACTTCTCAGCTACAAAGCTTCGTACGGTGGGTTTATTGATCGGAGAACCCGAGCAGCTGACATCCCTGCAATAGCTGGTCCTTCAAGACCAATCCCCGAACAAGAAGAGAGGCGTTCCCAGACTCCTCCAATCTCTGACGAACCTATCCCTCTTGCTGAGGAAGCTTCCAGTTCCACATCTAACTCGTCTTCCAGCGGCCGTACCTTCTCAACTTCAGAGATGAACCGGCCGATTGACTTGGGCAGCCTCCTCACCATTCCTGGTCGAGGTCGTGGTCGGGGCCAAAGTGTTCAAGGTCGTGGTCGTCGCCCCCAAACTCAAACAGATGCTCCCCCAGGATTTTCCCTTGAAGAGATTGAAGCCCTTCACCGTGAAAAACGTCAACGAGTGGAGGAAACTCAAGAAAGACCCCCTACATCCTCCTCATCACCTGCTCCCCTCTGGGCTCCTCCATTCTCACACGGGAGCCGAGCTATCACTGCTCGGGACAGTGTTGAGTCAGAAGGCACTGCCTTTGCCTTGTCTCAAGCTTTTCTGCTGCCAGGAGATATGCAGAATGAGGTGGCAAGCTCGCCTGACAACCTTCTAAGCTCATTCATGTCTCACAATGCCAAGGTAAAATTTCGCTTTTGTAAATCATAGCATACCATAGCATTTGGTATCCATGTTTAACTGTTTTGAACGTTCCAGGTGATGCAAAAAATGGTGGCTATGGCTCAAAAGCTTAGCCAGTCTGAGCCTCAACGTGTCAAGCTTGTAAGTGAGAATACCAAGCTTCAACGGACCATCATCAGGCTCGAGAAAGAAAAGAACCAAGCCTTGGGAATGGCTGATGGTTTAAAGGGACAACTGAAGGGGACTGAGGACAGCCTAAATCAGACGCTGAAGGAATTCGAGGCGAGCCAGAATGAAACCAAAGCTGCATTTGAGAAGGGATACAACGAAGGGATCAAGGTTGCCACGGAAAGCTACACAAGCCAAATGCCTGGGATACAAGACCAAGTCTGGGTGGCCTCTTGGACAGCTTGCCTTGCCAAAGCTGAGATTCCTGAATCATCTCCTCTCTGGACCAACATTGAACTACCCAGTGCTGCCAGTCAAGAGGAGGATATTGCAGAGGAGATAAATGATGAGCAGGTGGTGAACGTGTCGGCTGAGCAACCTGTGTCTGAAGTGGAGCCTCAAATTGACACGACCAACCCTGGCCAGAAGGAAGTCAGTGATGGTCAACTTGGAGATGAAAATCCCACAGAAGAGCTGGCTGCTCCAGTAGCTCCTATAATTACTCCTGCAGCTGTCCAAGATCTCACAGAAGATGAATGAGCTCTGTCGTTCTTCACATCTGTTTTTGAATTATTCTTGTCAAGATACCTTTTCCACATGTTGCTGTCATGGGTGTTTTAAGATGTTTAAGTATTTCGTACTTAAATCGTTTAAAGTTTAAAAGTTTCACGTACTTTTATGCATATATTCGTATGCTTCCAAGTTTGTGCATATTTTCGTATGCTGTGGACTGTTGGTGCATATACTCGTATGCTTTTATGCATGTATTCGTATGCACCGTAAGGGTTCTCGTACTCTGAATATCTCGTGGCTAACATATACTTGTTTAAAGTTTATGCATATCTGTCCAAGTTTCCCGTACTTCAATTTCATACAATTGTTTCTCGTACTTAGAACAATTCTCAAGTATTTCGTACTTGCGTTCTCACAAGTGTCACGTACTTTAAAGTATCACGTACTTAGAACAATTTCTCAAGTATTTCGTACTTGTTTGAAGTTCACACAAGTGTTTCGAACTTGTGTTCAAGTATCACGTACTTAAATGGATATCCTATACCCTGCTCCCCAATACGAATGAGGGAAACCAATGTCGTGATTCGTATTTAAAACAAATACCAAGAAAACAGCAGTCTAGACAAAAAACGTAACTTCATTCATAAACTGTAAAACTCAAGAGGGCGTTACTCGTATCCCTTGTAAAAATAATAAAACTAGAACACAAGAGAGTTTTATTCGTAACTCCCACACAATCACGATGTGCATAAAGAAAAATTATATAAAAAACTTTCTTAGATTATGGACATTCCAAGGTCTTGGCACTGGGTTCCCATCCAAGTCTGCCAATCGATAAGCCCCAATGCCTGCGATTTCTGTAACTCGATATGGGCCTTCCCAATTTGCCCCTAGCTTTCCCTCATTAGCCACTTTAGTATTGCCGAGCACTTTTCGTAGCACAAGGTCTCCAACACCAAACTCTCGTGGGTGTACATTCTTGTTATAACTTTTGATGAGCTGCTCTTGGTATGAGGCCAAGTGCACCAAGGCCCGTTCTCGTCGTTCCTCGGCAAAGTCTAACTCAATCTCCAAGGCTCTGTCATTTCCTCCACTTTCAACCAAAGTGGTCCTGTTGGTCGGCAGACCTATTTCTAATGGAATAACAGCCTCTGTTCCATATGCTAATGAGTAGGGGGTCTCTCCCGTAGACCTCCTAGGCGTTGTTCGGTATGCCCATAGGACCAATGGCAATTCATCGGGCCATTTCCCCTTTGCTTTATCCAAACGTTTCTTAATCCCATCAAGGATTGTTTTGTTTGAAGCCTCTGCTTGTCCGTTGCTTTGAGGGTAAGCTAGAGTCGAATAATAATTTCTTATCCCATACTGGGCACAGAAAGTTTTGAATTTCTTCTGAAATTGCGACCCATTGTCTGTAATCAACGAATAAGGTACCCCAAAGCGAGTTATGATGCTTTTCCACACAAACCTTTCTATCATAGGTTCAGTAATCTTGGCCAACGGCTCAGCCTCAATCCACTTAGTGAAGTAATCTGTTGCAACTAATAGGAATTTTCGATTCCCAGTTGCCTTGTGTAGTGGACCCACTATGTCCATTCCCCATTGAGCAAACGGCTAGGGACTTGTCAGCGGCACCAGGTCCTCGGCTGGTGTTCGAATCATTGGTGAAAATTTCTGACACTTCTCACAAATTTTTATGTACACCTTAGCATCTTCTTGCATGTACGGCCACCAATACCCTTGGGTGATTGCTCGGTGGGCTATGGACCGACCACCAGCATGGCTTCCACAAGTCCCCTCGTGAATTTCGTGGAGGAACTTTTGCACCATCTCAGGATGCACACAAAGCAAGTAGGGTCCTGTAAAAGACTTCCTATATAGTTTTCCCTCTGGGGATAACCAGAACCGAGCAGATTTGGTCCTGATTTTATGTGCATCCTTTTTGTCCAAAGGGAGTACTTCATCTCGTAAAAACTCCACTATTGGGTCCATCACGTCCAAGACCATCTCTACACTTCTCCCAATGCTCGGCTCAGTCAAATACTCCACGGCTATTTTTCTTTTAAACTCAGATGGCACAGCTGCGGCTAACCATGCCAATGAATCTGCATGAGCATTCTTTCCAGAACTTATCTGTTCAATATACACCCTTTCGAAGGTATCGAGCAGATCTCTGGTCACCTGTACATATGCCGCCATCTTCTCGCTCCGGGTTTCATATTGTCCGGACAGTTGATGGTCTACGAGCTGTGAATCAGAATACACCCTAACTCGTTCAGCTTTTAGGGTTTTTGCACTTCTCAAACCAGCTAAGAGTGCATCATACTCTGCCACATTATTTGATGCATTGAACCCTAGCCGAACAGATAATTCTAACATTGACCCTTCAGGGGGTAAAAGCACAACTCCAATTCCTGAACCGGTGTTGCAAGCTGACCCATCAACAAACAGCTTCCATTCCAGGGGATCTTGTTCGGCTAATGCCTGTTTCTTCGTTACAGGAGACTTTGCTTCACACTCCTTTCTCGTAGGAGGCAGAGGTGCAACCGCAGGTGAGAATTCTGCCACAAAATCTGCCAACACCTGGCCTTTGATTGCTGTGCGCGGCTGATAGTCGATGTCATATTGGCTCAACTCAACGGACCAAGTTGAGATCCTTCCCGAGAAATCTGCCTTTCGGAGCAATGATTTTAATGGGAACTCAGTGTAAACTACAACTTTATGGCTCTGGAAATAATGTGGCAATTTTCTAGTTGATGTCCTTAGTGCTAGGACCAATTTCTCGAGGGGCAAATACCTTATTTCGGCATCTAACAAAGTTTTGCTCACATAATAGACTGGAATTTGCTCGGATCCCTTATCTCTTAAAAGTACTGCACTTACGGCATGCTCAGAAACAGCTAAGTATAAAATTAGAGACTCACCTGTTTCTGGAGTCGAAAGAAGGGGAGGAGAGGCCAAGTATCCCTTTAGATCCTGAAAGGCTTGTTCACATTCTGCTCCCCATTCGAACCCTTCCCTTTTCTTTAACAGCTGAAAGAAAGGTCTGCACTTGTCACTTGATCGGCTAATAAATCGATTAAGAGCTGCTGCCATCCCAGTTAATCGTTGGACTTCTTTCGTTGTCCGAGGACTTTCTAGATTTTGTAAGGCCTTTATCTGGTCGGGATTTGCCTCTATTCCCCTTAGAGTTACAAGATGGCCCAAAAACTTTCCAGAGCCGACTCCAAACGCACACTTCGAAGCGTTGAGTTTCAACTTGTATTTCCTCAAAATCTCGAAAGCTTCTCTCAAATCTGCAATATGGCCTTGCCCAGATTTACTCTTTACCACCATGTCATCTATGTAGACCTCCATAGTTTTGCCGAGCAATTTTCTAAACATGATGGTCGCCAGTCTCTGATACGTTGCCCCTGCATTCTTCAATCCAAAAGGCATGACATTATAACAGTACAACCCTCGTGGTGTAATAAAAGACGTCTTCTCCTGATCTGGCCCAAACATTGCAATTTGATGGTATCCTCGATATGCATCGAGAAAACTCATCCGTCCATATCCCGCTGTTGCATCAACCAACTGGTCAATCCTTGGAAGAGGAAAACTGTCTTTAGGACACGCCTTGTTTAAATCTGTGAAGTCAACACATACACGCCATTTTCCGTTCTTTTTCTTGACGACAACAGTATTTGATAGCCACTCTGGATAATAAACTTCCCTTATTGCCTTGGCTTCCAACAAGTGATCCACTTCTTCAATTACAGCGTCAACGTGCTGTACGGCTGCCCTTCGTTTCTTTTGAATGACCGGTTTATGCTGTGGATCTATATTCAAATGATGGCAGATAACATCTGCATTCACCCCAGGCATCTCCTCTGGTGTCCAAGCAAATACATCGACATAAGTTTTCAAAAAACTAATCAGTTCATTCTCTTCCTCTTCTGGCAGTGATTCCCCAATTAGAAAATACCTATCTGGATCAGTCTCGTTGATCTGTGTTTTCTTCAAATCCTCAACCACCCTTTCGGTTGGGTCTTTTCCGATATCCTCAATGGTCGGCAGATCCGGAGTTTCCACAGTATTAATATGGTGGGCATTATGGACTCTTTTTATGATGGATACCAAACATTGTTGAGCTATCTTTTGGTTACCTTTGATGTGCTCAATCCCATTAGACCCTGGGAACTTTACCATCTGATGGAAAGTTGAAGAGACTGCCCTCATCTTGTGCAACCATGTTCTCCCTATAATCACGTTATAGGAGGACGGTACATCCACCACTAAGAAGTCGGTTCGTAGCACTACCGTCCCAGCCCGAACAGGCAGGGTTACCTTGCCTAACGGCCAAACTGCTCCTGCTCCAAATCCGACCAATGGAGTTACTGATTGTACCAAATCTTCTTGTGTGAGCCCCAGTTTCTTGAACGCATCGTAGTATAGCACTTCGGTGCAACTCCCTGAATCCACCAGGATTCTCTCCATATCATATTCCCCAACTCGGAGGGTTATGACCAAAGCATCATTGTGAGGTACCTGGACTCCTCCCAGATCTTCATCCGTAAAAACTATGCCCTCGTTGCTTGCCCCTTCGTTGCGCCCTCTTTTCTTCCCCAACTGCATTACATGTTGGTCATGTTTCACTTGTCTCTGAAGCAATCTCACCTCATTTCTCGTATAAGGTTCGGCTAATCCATGTATCATATGGATTACCCCTTTTGGATTCTGTTCGTAATCCAATTCCATTGCCTTGTCTTTATCCTTGGAATCCTCTTGGATAAATTCTTTGAGGTAACCTCGTGAGACCAAATCATCAAGATGCCGTTTAAACATCTCACAGGCCTCAGTCATGTGACCCCAATCCTTATGGTAACTGCAGTGCTGATTCGTAGCACGTTTTGCATCTTTATTCCCACCAAGAGTTGGGGGCCATTTGAAATATGGTTGATTCTTTATTCGATAAAGAATCCTGTAAATGGGCTCTTTCCAAACCGTGTTTATTGAAAAGAATGACTTGGGATCCGGGGCTTGCTTATCCTTGTACTGCTCTTTCTTCGCCTGCCCATAATCTTTCCTCTCACAATAAGTCTTGGGCTCTGGCTTGTCAGCTTTCTTTATAGGCCCCTTTACTTGCTCGGCGGCCAACTTTCCATCCTCTCGTAGGATGTCGTCCTCGTTCCTGGCGTGCTGCTCAATTCTCTCCATCAATTTTGCCAATGTCTGCACGGGACTCATGTTTAGAGATTTACGCAGTTCCCCCCGAACAGGTAAGCCTGTTTTGAACGTGGCTATTGCGTATTCTTCACTACATCCTTCAATCTCGTTGAAGGTTTCCCAGTACTTCTTTGCATAAGCCCTGATCGGCTCGTCCTCTCCTTGCTTCATAAAAGAAAGACTCTCAAAGTTTTTGGGAGCTTTCCTGCTCGTCAAAAACCGTGCAGTGAATTCCTCGACCAATTGCACCCATGTTCGGATGGAGCGTGAGCCCAATTTGTGGAACCAGGACAGAGCAACCTTCCCCAAACTCGACGGGAACATCTTGCACATAATTGCATCATCCCCTTCATGCATAAACATTGCTTGCTGATAATGCTGTATATGGGCCACGGGATCAGTATCTGTCTCGTAGAGGATGAATGTCCCGTGCTTTACCCTGGTCGGCAATCTAGCCTCCTGTAACTTTTTTGCAAAAGGGGAGGATGCTATATTCTGCAGTGCTTTCCGTGCTGCTTCCCGTGCAGTCATGGCTTCATCCTCCGGTCCTTTCTTGGATCTAATTCGTTCCCAATCGGAATCAGGTCTCTCGTACCTGTCCCTATGATGTTTTCTACTCCCTTCTTCTTCGGGGGTAGAACTCCGACCTCTGCTTCTCCTCTTTCTTGGAGATACCCTCCTTCGCTCGGGTGTTCGGATCCTGCTCCTCCCTTTTCGTGGAGAAGTTTTATGTCGCCTCGGGGTCAGACTTCTGCTTTTGCTCCTCCTTCCTCGTGAAGGAGCCTTTTGATACTGTACCAAAGCGTATTCACTACCTCTAGAATTTCTTCGAGATAGTCCAGAGTCCTCCGGATGTTCTCTGATTTTCTCTAGTTCTCTGATTTCATGTTCTCGTTTTTTGATCAAACGAGCATACTCCTCAATTTCTTGTCTCTTCTTATCAAGAACGTCTTCGCTACGGTATACACTTCTGGAGTGTGCAATCGATTCATCCCCTCGATGGGATTTAGTCCTTCTCGTGGACTTCGATGCCGTCTCTCCATCTCTATTTCTGGAGTTGCCGTGGATAGTAAGGGGGTGGCCCTTACTCGTGGTCCTCTTGTGTTCTCCTTCGGGCTTTCTCGGAGCCCCGGGTGGAGACTTATCCCCTCCTCCAATTAACACATCCTTTGGGTCGTGCGGCGTTGCTGGCTCTACTTCCACCATGGTCGTATTTCAAAGGGAACTCTTTCGTTTCCCACAGACGGCGCCAATTGTAGGTGGATAAATTCAAGTAGTGCTTTAAACAGCACTGGAATGCAACGGCTTCACGTGCCTCTTGAATGTAACCCTAATTTGTCAATGAAACCCCTGTCCTGCAAAACAGACAAGGAGTGAGTGCACCTTTGCCTCTCGTGGCAAAGGCCCTCCGATGCCTTTGTTAGTATCACGTACTAGCAATCAAACCCTAATTATCAATAGGAAAGCAAATAGAATGCAGTGTATTGCGTACCTCTCACCTCTAGGTTTACCTCATATTTATAGATTTATGGATGCTTGATGTCCAAGCATCCATATTACCATAGGATTCCTAACTCGTATAGGAAACCCAGGATATCAAGGAGTCTCGTTTCCTTTATCAGTTTATGGAAAAGAGTCTTTTTAGGATTCTTTTCCTTTAAGAGCCGAACATCCCATATTCATTGGGTATCTTTCTCAGATCCTATATTCTTGGGATCTTTATCCCTTTATGGGACATGACTACTCTGGAACCTTCCAGAATGTTCCCTCAAATAGTACTTCTCTCTCTGTTCGGCCATCTCATGGCCGAACAGATGGCCTGGACCAATTACCTCACGTGTTACTGGTCCTAAGGAAACAATTTGAACCATATCCTTTGTAAGGAACTCTCCTCCTGTTCGGCTCTCTCTTGCCGAACAAGTTTCTATGAACAGTGGCATCTCATGTCATTTTCCTTGTATTTGGTCCTAATAACGTCTCATGTTATTGCACCGAGAATCGTACAACCTCTCTGGACCATTGACTTCTCATATCACTGGTCCACAGTGCGTTGACCCTTTGTTGACCGTGCTCGGGCTCATTTTGCACCTGTTTGGGAATACCTCCCTACATGAAGCTGCTTCAAACATTGCATCAGCTTCTACTCCTATAGGTGTAGCAGGTGGTAGCCAATCAGCCCAGTCAGGTGATAAAAGGCGTCGCTCTTGGGTATGGAATCATTTAACCATTGTTAAGAAGTTTAAAGATGCACATGGAATTGTTATAGGACCTAGAGCTGTATGTAATTATTGTCCAAAAAGTTTTACTTGCGCAAGTGGTGGCAGCGTAGGTCATCTTCAACGACATTTAGAGAACAAACATAAAAAATTTAAACATACCTTAGTTGGCCAAGTCAGTGGTGAATCTGGTGGTATTGATACCGTAGGTGGTACGTCGAATTTCGTATATTCTCAATCTAGTATGAGAGAGGGATTGGCCCGTTACGTAGTTGCAGCAGAACCGTTTACTTTTGGTGATAATATTAGATTTGAATATTTTGTCAAACATTATCTTAATCCTCTTTTTTCAAAAGTTTCTAGAAATACAACCATAAGTGATTCTTTGAAAGTTTTTAATGAAGTTAGAAAAAATTTGATAAGTGAAATTGCGAAACTTGGTAAATTAATCTCTTTTACTTCTGATTTGTGGAGTGGTCGAAATAATCTTAGTTACATTTCTGTAACAGCTCATTATATAGACACCAATTGGATTTTGAATAAAAAAATTATTGCTTTCCGTTTAATGAAGTATCCTCATAATGCTATGAACATTTTTCAATGTATAATGGGTGCTTTTAGGGAGTTTGAAATTGTTGATAAAGTTTTCAGTATTACTTTTGATAATCATTCCGCTAATACCAGTTCAATTGATTTGTTCAAAACGAATTTGACTACTCATGCCGGACAATTTTTTCATGTGCGATGTGTATGCCATATAATTAACTTAGTTGTGCAAGATGGTTTGAAACATATAGGACCACAAGTGGAAAAAATTAGTGATGCTATTCTTTTTATTGCTACTTCCCCAGCTAGGCAACAAGAATTTGAAGGATTGTGTGTAAGTTACAACATTAAACAAAAACAAATCAAAACTGATGTTAAAACTCGTTGGAATTCAACATTTCTTATGTTAAAATCTTGTAGGAATCACGCTGATGTAATTTCTGCTTATGTTAATTCCAAGTACACGCGTCCTGATGGTGGTTTAACTCGAGCTGATTGGAAGATTGCTTTTGACTTTATGAAATTTTTGAAAATATTTTATGCTGCTACCTTAGCTTGCTCAGGTGTTCGTTATCCTACTACTTGTCTTGTACTTAATCACTTGTATAATATGAGTCACAATCTTAAAAATCATAGAACGAAACCAAATTTGGTAGCTGCTTGTAAGTCTATGGAAGATAAATTCAAAAAATATTTTGAGAACATGCCAACAATATTTATTGTAGCTTCTGTAATGGACCCAAGGATTAAGGTAAATGGTGTTGAATTGCTTTTAGAAGGGATTGGTGAGAATTTAGGGATTACATTATCTTCTAATTCTACTGTGACTGCACTGTTGACTTCAATATATGCTTCATATGAGTCTAAATTTGCAAGCACTACTACTACTACTGCTGGTCCATCTTCTTCAAGTATTAATGACCCATGTTCTACAAGTAACAATGAGAATGACCCATCTTGGTTTCTGATTTCAGGGTTAGGTAGAAGTGAAACTTCTTCACGCTCTGAACTTAGTCAATATGTAGAGATAAATTTACTTACCAAAGATGAGTTACAATCATTTGATATCTTAGCTTGGTGGAAAAAAACTGAAAGGACATTTCCCATTCTTTCTATCATGGCACGTGATTTACTAACACCACCTGTGTCTTCAAGGGCTTCCAAATCTGCTTTTAGTGCAGGTAATAGAGTGTTGGATGAGAGGAGGAGCAGACTAGCTCCTGACATTTTGGACTGTCTTATATGCTTAAAAGATTGGGAGGATGCACGTCTTGGAATTCAAAAATGTCATCCTAGAGATGAATTTAGAGATTATTTTTCGGACTTAGATATAGATGCTGATTAGGGAGAGATGCATTGCTGATGCTAGTAACTTATGAGGTCTTAAATGGCAACTTAATGTTGTCGCATCCAGGTGCTATTCTTTATATATCTGAGTGTGTACTATGATGATATAATCTGAGCTTTTGGTGTTTAGTGTGGCCATGATAATGCTGGTAACTTATGAATGCCTTAAATGACAACTTAATGTTGCCACATCCAGGTGTTATTCTTTATATATCTAAGTGTGTGCTATGATGATATAATCTGATCTGAGCCTTCAGTGTTTAGTGTGGCTGTGATGATGTAATCTGAGCCTTTGGTGTTTAGTGTGGCTATGATGATATAATCTGAGCTAAATTGGTGTTAAGTGTGGCTATGATGATGTAATTTGAGCCTAATTGGTGTTTTAGTATGGTTATGATGATATAATCTGAGCCTTTTGGTGTTTAGTGTGGCTATGATGATATAATCTGAGCCAAATTGGTGTTATACTTCAAGTTTTCATTTGTTATTGGAATGAACAGAAACTGAGCAAAAATTGAGCATAAATGACTTTATGTGCTGCTGCTGTTGCTGTTTGAACAACTCTGTGTGTCAGTGTGTGGGTGTGGGTGCCTTTCAATGCAAGTTTTAGTGTCCCGAGTATGTGTGTGTTTACTGGATTGAGCAAGCTTTGTGTGTGTGTTTGAGAGTAATCTGGACTTTATCACTTTATGCATCCGGAATTTGTGATGAAAAATTGGGCTCTGTCAGTGTTTGAGAGAAATCTGCACTTTTACTGTGAAGTGCAGGTGCATATGTGTGTGTGTGTCTGTTGCTCTTCTGGTGCTGTTTTTTGGCAAATTTTATGCTGGTTTCAAAATGTGCAGTTTTTAGTTGGTTTTTGGTTCAAAATTTGGAGGGTTTTGGCAGGTTTTTGGTTCAAAAAAGTGCAGGTGTGTCATGTGTGTGTTTCTTCCAGCAGGTGTGTGTGTGTGTGCGTGTGTGTGTGTGTGTTAAAGATACAACAGCCAGCTGGTTTGAAAATGTGCAGTTTTTAGTTGGTTGTTGGTTCAAAGTTTGAAGGGTTTTGGCAGGTTTTCTGTTTTTGGTTCAATAAAGTGCAGGTGTGTGTGCTTGTTCCAACAGGTGTGTGTGTGTGTGTGTGTGTGTGTGTGTTAAAGATACAGCAGCCAGCTGGTGTGTATTTGTGTTCCAATCGGGCCCTTTCCAGATTTATTTGGCTATGATGATAAAGTTTTGTAAAATATGTTGAACTTAGGTGAGGCAACATTTGAAGGTCAAATTGGCAACTAATGTTGCAACCTATTAGTCCTTCAAAAAGTGGTCTATAAACTTACAAATTATCTGAGCCTATTAGCCAAATGTTAACAAGTGTTCGACACGTATCTAAGTATCCAAGCACTCAGTGACCGAGTCCCAAGGGAAGAAGCAGCAAAGGATGGAAGACCAAGAATTTCTTTTTAATTAGGGGCAGTTAGGACAATAGGACCATTTGTAATATGTTATTTTTTTAATTGTTAAATTTTACTTCATTACGACCAAGAATTTCTTTTTAATTAGGGGTTGTAATATGTTATTTTTTAATTGTAAAATTGTTTTGGCGTGCCATCTAATCTAGAAGGATTGGTATATGAAAATGTTGTTGTCCATTATTATTCTTTCTCTTTTCATTGTGAATTGTCCTCTCCTTTTTCTCTTCTGCAAGTTACAAGTCATAGAGGGATTATGCATTTATGATATTCTGAGACTGAGAGTAAACCTTTTGCCTAACATAATTCCCGTGCACTAGCATGAGCGTAAAACGATAAAAGCGTCTTTAAGAAAACACCCCAAACTATTCAAATGTGCGACAATAAGGATTAAAAGCGCAAGTGCAGATTGATTGAGCCCTTTACCAAACTCGCTTGTATATTAACCGAAAAGTTGTCTAAGATTTATCAAGTGAAAAGTTGTCTAAGATTTATCAAGTAGGAAGTTAGGAAAGCGAGGAAAAATAAGGGACGTTCAAAAGAAAAAAAGGAAAAAGAAGGGGCAATCGAAGTTGAATAGCAACTTCGTCTCTCTCTCTCTGTCTAAAAAAAAAACACACACACACACACACACACTCATCCCTTGTTTTTTATGAGGATGCAGCGAATGCAAGGATCTCTATCCTTATCCAATGTCGCTGAGTTTCCAATATGCAAAAAAACCAAATGTATACAATGGTTGTATGTCTGATGCGAGGTTAGTTATGCTTTAAGTCAACCCACACATGTTAGGGCAGACTAAAACGGCATGGTCCGATCCGACACGACACGATTAAGTAAACGGGCCGGCACATCTTGACACGATTGAAAACGGCACGGCACGACATGATTTAAGAACACGGGCCGGCACGACACGACACGATTTAAGAAAACGGGCTGGAACGACACCACACGATTGAAAATGGCACGACACGACACGATTTAAGAAAATGAACCGGCACGACACGACACGATTTCAGAAACGGGCCGGCACGGCACGACACGATTGGCAAATGGCACAGCACGACACGATTTAAGTAAATACAGTAAACGGCCTGGCACGGCACGACACGAAGCACGGTTAGCACGAAGTTAAACAGGACACCTCTACAAGTCCGAATATAAATGGATTTTTGATTATTTAGTCAAAAACAATTTATTGTAATTTAATTTTTTTGTTTATTGTGTGTATTTTTTTTTCCTAACATGTATTAGAACCAATACTAATTTTGTACTAGCAAGATAATGAGGTTTAATAAATCAATTTATGTTTTAAAGTTAATTAAGAATAAAACAAATAAAAGAATAATTGATCTCCTCTTAGTTATCGCATTTGATAGTAATGAAATCAAAAAAAAAATACTAAAAACAAATATTGAACATATATGTTATATATTGGATATTCCTAATACATTTTGAAAAGTGTAATTAGTGCAGTTGGTCGCGCATGGGTGTGTTTAGTTGAAAGGCCTTGGTTCAAAATCCAAGAGGCACAAGAAGTTGATTTTTTTCCCATACGAAAGTGGAATTAGCGACAAAAAAATTTCATCACCAAATTGCTACATTTCGTCGCCAATGGTCAACTTTTGGCGACGAATTTTTTCGTCGCCAAAAGGAATAATCGGCAATGAATATATATTTTTCGTCGCCAAGCTCTTTTGCAACCAACCTTCTCCGACGAATTTGGGACGAAATCCAACCCTTTGATGACAAAAAATTTTCGTCACCAATTACATATTTTATTGTAGTGCATGAACCAAACTGCCACACACTTGCTACCACCAAAACCCCCCATGTTGCCCCCCAAAATCTCCCCGTGCTACCGACAAAATTGTCTCCTCTGTTCCAAACCCCCAACACCACCAACTTCCATCAGACACCACCTGCAAAAAAGAAAAAAACCCTAACCCTAGGCAACCACCCCCAAAACCTAGAGCCCCATCAAAACACTGCCTCCCCAAATAGCCACTTAAAGCTGCAACCCAACACAAACTTTGCCCACCACGTACTGCACCTAGCGCCACCGTCCAAAAGCCTAGCACCACATACCCCCACCATCAGCAGCCACCATTGCTGATCTGAGTCTAAACCCAAAAGAGCAACGCATGCTCACTCCCAACCACCAATCAACTAGAGCGCCAAGGATAGACCACCAGTCGAAAACCAAAGTAAGCGGCCGGAGAGGAGAGGCACAACACAGGACTTCGTGGAATCCAAAACGCTGTTAAGCAAAACCACGATCTATTCAAGAGAGGAACCGGTGGGAGACCACAACCCAACGGATAAGACCGCCGCTGAGAAACACCACAAAGCTGTTAAGCACAAGATTGGAACAACCCAAGAGAAAGAACCGACGAGTGTAGCCGACGGAACGAGAAGTCCAAGGGAAAAGGGAAAACGAGCTTGAGAAAGGGGAGGGAGGGAAGCGAACGCAAGGGAGAGGGGAGAAAAGGAAAGAAAACGAGGATGAGCGCCTGAGGGGAGGAGGGAGGATCTCATATCCTCCCTAACTGGGGAAGATGTGGCTTTTTGTTTCTAGAGAGAGAAAGAGAGAGGTTTTTTGATGAAGGATTGTTGTGGAAGGTGATTCCCTCACAAGTAATTCAAGCACTCTCTCAAGTGAAAATCATTTGTAGATTGTAGATCTATTCTCTCGGATTGTTCAGGTCTACGACCTTTATTTTCCTCTTATAATTTTGTGCACGTCAAACATTCTTGTAATAGGGTAACTCATTCATTGACTATGCAATCCCTATTAGGTGCTAGACTAGAAAACTGGGGGTCCTGTCCCTCAGGCTAGATAGATAGTCTTACCCTTGATGATGTTTGGTCCTTACACTGGGTTCTCCATTAATAAAGACCCTCTTTTTCTGTGTTAACAGAAAGAGTGTTGAAATTTGACGCAATTAGTTAACATGAGCACATATCGCATGTGGATCAAAACCAACGCCCTATGACAACATGAAAAACAATATGGATTTAAATGTGATTGTAGAAATTTTGACACGAATTGGTGATGGTGTGATATGAGATCATGTAGGCCTAAAAAGTTTGAAGACCAACAAAAAAGTAAGTTCTTGCATTCCACTTTGTTACAAGGGAAATGCTAACTAGAGTTCTTAGGACATATGAATTATAACGCGTAAAAGATATATCAATATTCAGGAAAAATATAATGATATCCGTGAGGTGTATTGAAAGTAACTTTATATGGATGTGTGTTAAAATTTGTCTTTCAGTACTAAGAACTTTCACCATAAGAAGACGTAGCATCATCCACAAAGATGGCGTAGCAAAAAAATTCCCGAACGGTGGAATTAAAATCACAAAATGTCACGCCAAAATAACACCATAAAATTTAAGAAGGCATAACATTTTCTCCATTTGATGGATAAGATTTTTCAAAATGGCAAAATATTTTTAAAATAACTTTATTTACTTTGTCACCCATCATAACATTCACCACAAAATAGTATATCGTTCATCAGAGAAAAAGGCATATTATTTTATGATTAGGTCACACAATAGAGGGGTACTTTTAGAATTTCATATGTTCTTGTGGTTGGTTGTCTTGTAGTAGACGTAGAAGTGCTAAAGTTGATTACATTGACAAATTCAACCAGATTAACATTCCAAGTTATTCAGCTAACAAAAACCTTTGAGCTTTATCTAATTAAGCTCTAGATGATGCTTTATTCAAAAGAACACATTTCGAGTATTCACTACAAGAAAAAACACATTTGGTGACTAATCATTTCATTGCCAAAAGACTCAAATGTAGTCGCCAAATCTATGCTGCGACTAAATATTTTGGTCGCTGCGTTGGTCGCCTATGGCTTGTAGGAAAAGGTATTTGGCGACCAAATGTTAAGTAGTCAACTGGCTTTTTTTTTTGTCCTTATTCAAGTTTTTTTTCGTATTTGTTAGTTTTTCGTCAATTTTTTTAGAGATTATTGCATCGTCATGACAAGAGGAATTTTAAAAGATAAAAAAATTACGATCGAAATCTAATTGTTTTGAATAAAGACAAAAATAAGTCAATAAGTTAATTTTTTCGTCTTTATTCCAAAAAAATCGAATTTCAATCAGAATTTTTTACTTTTTAGATTTCTCTCATCATGACGTTGCAATAATCCCAAAAAAATTGACGAAAAACTAACAAATACAAAAAAAAATTGAATAAGAACAAAAAAATAAGCCTGTTGACTTATTTAGCCAAACGGGTATCATTGTTCGCCAAAAGCATGTATCCTTCAGCAACAAAGAAACTTTCGTAGCAAAATATCATTAGTCGCAAAAGTCTATTGTTCGAAGCATTATTGCACTTGTAACCATAACAATGAATTCGTAGCTAAGTCCTCGAACTTATTCAAAATTACTGATTCCTCCACTCTTAAATGATAGTCCGCTATGAAAAAGACGTGCAATGTTTGTATAAAAATTTATGTACTTTTCATAATTTTTTAATTTCTTGACACCAAATTAAAGGTCTCAAATTTGAGATCTTAAATTTGGTTTCAAGAGATTTAATAACTTATACACAAAAGTACTTTACTTTTCTTTTTTGAAAAATTGCTTGTCTTTTCGTAGTGGACTATTATTTAAAAATGCATGGAATAATAGATGCGATCTATGATAATAAATTACCCAGTAACATTTAGATCAATGGGTTCATCCCAGAGGTCCTCAACAGATTTGTAGGGACCACCATCAGATACGAACTCAAGTCCACGACACCCCTTTTGTTGTGGAATTTGATTGATCTTTTGAGACTCTTCTGGGTTTAGTGTCCAACCCAATATTTCAAGATTTTGTCTCATCCTTTCCTTGTTAAAGCTCTTTACAAGTGCGCTCACTCCTTGCTCGTACACCCATCTCAAGCAGACCTTTTCACACACAGACAACAAGAAGAAATCTTTCTCATTTAGTTATTATTATTTGTATGTTTTTGTGTTGCATGTTCTTAATTATGCTCTTTGAAAAAGTAGGTACACATTCAAGAGTGATGAAGACAGTTAAAGACAAACTTTATATAATCCTTTGCAGAATACGACCCCCTATGGGGAAAACACTTTTTAGCTACATTTGTGTGTGAATTTGACTCTATTATTTAGTAGCTTTAATTTATGTCATGTTTGAACTTAGATCTTATGAATGCAATATGGTATTGAGTTTGAATTTGTTGGCTCGAATTTATGTGATTTGGATGATCATTGGTAGTGTTGTACGCACAAGTTAGATGTTATTCTTCTTATTAGAAAAATGAAAATAGGCGATTTAAGGGATCAAAAACGAAAACTTTTCGTGATAAAAAACTTTGTGTGTTCAAAACGCGTTGCTTCATGCTTTATGTATAAAAAACTTTTTGTGATAAAAACAAAAGTATCATATTGTTCATATACTGATAAGTAATCGAATTATACAGTCAGTCTCAAATGAGGGAGTCCAAATTTTAGTTAAAATGCGGACCCTCTCATTTCTTTCATTTTCCGATCAAATTTTGATGATCCGAACCGCTCAATGTGTTCAGAACGTGATTTGAAGGGTACTCGCAAGAAATCGGCAAAAAAAATGATCGGGAAGGGCTTCATCCGAGCAGTTTTTCTTTGAACCGTTCGATAAAAAATAAACAAAAACTGCTCGGATGAAGCCCTTTCTGATCATTTTTTTTGCTGATTTCTTCTGGGTACCCTTAAAATCACATTCTGAACACATTGAGCGGCTCAGATCATCGAAATTCGATCGGGAAAGGGAGGTCTGCATTTTATTAAAATGAGGTGGTCCTCATAAGAGCCGGACTGTCGAATTTTATATATATATATAAAGTATCAAGTTGTTTATGATCGGTATACGTACGTATCCAAATACCATTAATTATTAATTATATTACTTATAATTAAGGAGTTGATTAGTTACCTGTGCAAGAGTCTTTCCTTTGGACTTGGCAATTTCTTTGAGTATCTCACACTCCATGACTTGGTCGGTTCCCCAAAGTGTTCCTTTAGCACCTAAAGGTGAGTATGCAGTAACATGGATGCCCTTTTCCTCACAGAACTTCCTCAGCTTCTTTTGCTGCCAAAGTGGGTTCATCTCCACCTTGCATGATTCAACCCAAATATAATGGTAACAATAAGTAGGTTTAGAACACAAGAAATTAACCAATTAATTAGGACATATGCAGGCAAAATAAAAGCACAAATTACAAAATTGAACCTGATATTGAAGAGTGTATAAAAAGCAAAGCTTTAAATAGCGGTAGTGGATTGGGTAGCAGAAACGAGGGTTTCGAATGATACGTGGCGGGAATCAGGTAGTGGTCGTAGTGACTATGAAGTGTCAAAAATTCAAAAGCGATACGCATCGGGCATTGGTCGGTTTGACTGCCACCAAGGATGGAACCAGGATTTTACCCTAGCATTGGCGAAATATATACTAAAAAAATCTAATGATTGCGAGACTATATAAGTTAGGCATAATTTTTTTTTTTACATATAATAATTGCATTTTCTAAAATTCTTGTCGTGGCGGTCGCCGCCACTAGACCATCTGGTCCCATCTTTGGGCCTGCCACGTATTAGTTTTTTGGCTCTCCCATACAATACCGCTGATATCTCGATGCTACTAAAAACTTGCAAGTGTATCAGCCTATTCTTGATACATTTCACTTTACACTCTAGTTTTTTGCCCTCTTCACGGTCAATACACAACATATACGAATGCTTCAAGATCGAGCTCTAGCTCCAAAACTAACGACGCCGTTACATTCGATTTCCGCTACGTATTATTCAATACTTTCTCCACCGTTACACAGCTACTATTAATATTTTGCACCCGTTTCCGGTATTTAAAACCTTGAAGACAATACTTACTTGATTGACAGCTGGAGGAATGTTTGCTGTGAGAAGTAACTGCTTAAGTTTTTTGGAAGAGAAATTGCTCACTCCAATATTCTTGGTGAGGCCTAGTTTATGACATTCCTCCATAGCTTCCCATACAGACTTGAAATCCATGGGAAGAAGGTCACTCTGACTGAAAGGCAACACATAGCCCGCCGCGGGCTTCATGCTTATTGGAAAGTGAATTAGATACAGATCCAAATACTCCAACCCAAGTTTCCTAATTCACTCAAAAAGTAAAACACAAGCAGATTAAATTACATCTTCTTCAATCTGTATTTGGAATGGGAAAAAAAACAAGTATAAAATTCATTGAGCAATGCTAGAAACACTGTGAAAAAAAAAACACAAAAAACAAAACCGCGGTACTTCCCGGTGTAAAAAGTACAAAGTGTTCATCATGTTGGACATTTGAAGTTGCAATGCCATAGTGGTCATCTCTGATGACCACATTTTTGGTGCCATGTGATGTATCATCACTTTTCATTGGTAAAGTACATGACTAGTGAGATGTACTCTACTAATACAGTGATAACACATCACATAGTAATCAAAATGTGGTTATCAGAGATGGACACCAAAGCATTAGGATTTGACTTAGGGCATCTCCAATCCATCTCTATTTCTCCAAAATAGAAGATGGATGTGACACATTGAGGGGAGATTTTGTAATTTATTTCCTTTTTTCTTCACTTTTTGTACTTTTTGGGAGAATCTTTGAGGAACCCACCGTCCTTTTTAGAGTTTGGTCCTCCAAAAGTAAATTTGGTCCTCTAAAAATGGAGGACCAAAAGCAAATTTGGAGTATAAAATTTCTCCAAACTCTAAAAAGGACGATGGGTCCCTCAAAAATTCTCCCAAAAAGTACAAAAAGTGAAGAAAAAAAGAAATAAATTACAAAATCTCCCCTCAATGTGTCACATTCATTCTCTATTTTGAAGGAATGGAGATGGATTGGAGATGCTCTTAGAGCATCTCTAATCTCTAGTGGGTTAGCTATTTTATGTACTAAAATGTGTGTTACAGGACGTAAATTGAATAACTGCACACACATATATATATAGTAATTTTCAGGTTCACTCACCTGGATTTTCTTATGGTCCAAATTTTCCCTTTCCGGATCGATTTGCGATGATCCGAGCCGCTCAATGTGTTCAAAACGTGATTTTAAAGGTACTCGCGAGAAATCAGCAAAAAAAATGACCGGGAAGGGCTTGATCCGAGCAGTTTTTTACTGAACCGTTCAATAAAAAACTGTTTGGATCAAGCCCTTCCCGATCATTTTTTTTTGCTGATTTCTCGCGGGTACCCTTAAAATCACGTTCTGATTACTTTGAGCGGCTCGGATCATCGAAATTCGATCGGGAAATGCGAGGTTTGGACGGTCCGGTCCGTAAGGCGTTCGGACCTGAAAAGAAATCTATATATATATATATAGAGAGAGAGAGAGAGAGAGAGAGAGAGAGAGAGTGTGCATTAATTTAGGTAATTAAAGAGTGAGTGCACTAAGGGTGAAAATAAATTGTGTTAGTATATATTGAAGAAAATAAGGTAACTTAAATATCAGTCTTGTTTTTTTTTTATTAGCAAAAAATATTTATTAATCATAATAAACAATACATCCCAATTAAGTTGGCACCTATCACTACAAATTTTTTTTCCCTTTAACAACATTTGAAAAACGCCGGGAAAGACCCGAAAAACACCGGCAAAGATTCTAGCGGTGTTTTTGCAAACGCTGAGGATGCCAAAGTCAGCTGGGGATTTTGGCGTTTAAGAAACGTCGTAAAAGATCTATGGCGGCATTTTTCGAAAAAAGTCATAATTCATTCATGAGTAAAAATCGCCTTTCTGGCGACGTTTTTCCAAAAATGCCGAAAAATGTCTTCTATGGCGAAGATTTTTTTTTTTTTTTAAATGTTGCTAATAAAAGCCTCAGGAATAACTTTTTTTCTTGTAGTGTATTGCTAGCTAGGACAATCATAGGACTCGGAGACCCTGCTGGCTAGCAGGGTTAGGAGGGGTGCTGCCCCTTTCAAACGAACCTGTTTTGCTTCACGAAACCCCTCACCTTTTATGCTCGTTTGTTCCCTGTTTGGTACCCACAAAATGGACAAGATATTATTGATTTTTTGTGGGACCCATTTTGAGTCCAACAAAGATGTTTAAACCGCTCATTTTATTCTTAAAATGTGTTTTCATAGGTTGTTGTAAAAAATTAGCTCAAGCTAGCCGATATCGGTAAGAGCTTTTTCAAAATTGCGCCTACGAATTTTGAAAAGGCATTTACCTATATCGGTTTGAGCTAATTTTTTAGCATGAACACATTTAAATAATAATGAGTGATTAGAATTATCTTTGTGAGATCCGAAATGGACCCCTCAAAATTCAATAATCATTAGTCTGAAATAAAGTGTTTTGCCCTACAAATTTTTAAAAAGCCTAACTGATATCAAATTAAGCTAATTTTTTTTGTAGGAACTCATAAAAAAAAAATTGAAGAATAAGCGATTTCAATCATTTATGTGGGATCCAAAATAAACCCCACAAAAAAAGAAAAATGATTTTCACACTCCTCTTTTACATCCACACCTTCCTTCTTTGTCTTTTAGCAAAAAAAAAAAAAAAAATACATACATTTTCAACACTTAAAAACAAAAAGAAAGAAAATGTGAATATTAAAAAGGGAAGTATATATGAAAATCACTCCCCCAGGAAAAAATCAAAAAATCATTAACCATCTTACCCACTTTTGGTGGGTGCCAAACAGGGAACAAACAAGCATTAAAAGGGGATGAGTTTCATGGAGTAAAACAAGGCTGTTTGAAAGGACCAACACCCCTGCCGACCCTGAAGGGTCCCCCAGTCCGACAATCATATGCCGCCTAAACCCAAAAAAGAAAGGCTAACATGCAAGATGCCAACCTTGGCCCCAAGAGGAAAGGCTAGCAATAGTCTTGTTCTTTGGTCTTCCTTAAGATTTAATCCTTGTTGAAAAAGTAAGTTATCTTTTAGTCTTGAATTTCAAATAAACATACTCCCTCCCTCCCTAGAGCACAGCCCACCTTTTCTCATTTCTTAATTTTTCACAATCGGTTCTTAACAAACTCCCCATTAATTTTTTAGTCTCCAATATTTCCAATGCACCGACTAGTAAAACGTAAGAGTGGTTATCTTAAACATTAACTATAACAAGATTAATGGGATTCGTTTGAAGCTAAACCCATCACGTAAACTGAAACAAATTATTCATATCAATAACAACTAGGGTTGATGACTAAATAACGAATACTGCATGAAATATTGTGCAAAACTTACACTATTTGAAATGGATTTATCATTGTCTGTATATCTAAAATTTCTCATAATTTCTGCAAGACGTAATTTTTTGATAAACTTGTCATAATTTAGTACAAAACAGTACCACAAATATCTCATAAACTTCCGTAAACTTTAGTACTTATATGGTAATTTTACCATAACAAGATAATATTATCAATTCACCACAACATAAAATTACTTGGAAAAGTACAACAAATTTATCATATTCATGATCACAACATAAAAATGTCAGAAAACTTTTGAAAACAAATGATAAATCATCAAGATAACACATCGATCAAGAGATTATGCAAATAAATATCCTAACATAAAGACAACTACATTGACACCTTGAAGATATTTCACCCACTTCTTGCAAACGAGGTATGAGAGAATAGTGTAGGATGATATATATATATATATATATATATATATATATATATATATATATATATATATATATATATATATGTTAGATATGTTATATACACGATACGGTTTCTCAGAAAGTTACACGTCTGATTCATATTCTATCACCTCTCTTTAATTCTTTCTTTAATTAACTGTCCTGCCTTAGTACTTAGTAGTGTGCAAATTTGGCCCAGCCGCCTGAAAGCCTGTCGAGCCCATTGGATTTTAGCTTAGTGGGGACCGATTTTAGCCTGGCCTTTGCCCCACCAAGTTTTACGGATAGGGCTTGGGCTTGGGCTAGAGGTTTTGGAGCTTGGCCCTACCAGACGCCCAGTTGTTGGGCTACCAGGCTAATATGGCTCTAAGCCCGAAACTTTTGGCCCCTCATAGCTCTATCCAATTCCATCATGAGTTATATATATATATATGGTTTCTAATTCGCATGTCCACAGTAGATAATGCTATTTTATAATCAATAATCCAAACCATAGCGTTTAAAGTCCAAACTTTAATTTTTGAAGTAGAAAACCCCCAATATAATTATCCTACATGGGTGCTTTAGGGTGATTTTATGTGAAAAAAGTATTTTATCCACTATTTTGTCAAATATGAAAATTTTGTAATGTATCATTGAATTGATTGTTCAATAGAAATAAGAATTGTTATTCAACACTTTTTGCCTAATAGCCCATAAAAAAAAAATAAAAGCTTTTTGCCTAGAGTACATATTCGAATATATTCCATGCACATTGCGTTGAAGTCATGCATTAAAAACACTACATACATAGCCGGCCCAAGCACAAGGCCTGGGCCTTGGGCATCAAGATGCCCAATTTTGGGGCACCCTAATTTTTTTTAGTATTTGGGTTGTGTAGGACTCTTTTTAAGAAATGCTCAGTCCAAGTTTCAGAAGTAAGGCCCAGTCTCTTGAGCATTGACACTAAGGCAATAGGAATTTCTACTTATAAATTTTTTTTTGCCTTCATTGTTTCCTTCAACTAGCAATGTGGGACTATAAGTGGGAGATTTTATTTTACAACTTGTTTGTCCCACATAGATAGAGGAAAACCTCAATTGGCAAAGTGGATTTAATACTATTGTTTTGGCTTTCTCTGACTGTTTTTTTTTTCCGTAAAAATTGTCAAGCATTTAAGGCATTATTCTTAGAACAGAGGCCTTGGGCACCTAAATACTTTGGGCCGGCCCTGACTACATATAACTAATGTCGCAAAAAGAATCGTGTAGCCTCTTTATTATTAAAAAAATAATTTTAATTGTAATTGCATTCAAAGATTGAAACTATAATTTACTTCCATGAAAGAAAGTTCAACAAAAAAAAGGGTCCTGTATAACAGAGGGCCCGAGGCCCAAACCCAAACTCTAGCCCAAGCCCTTAGCCTAGGGGCGGAGAGAAGGTCCCCCCGGTCCCCCACCCCAAAGTCATTGACTATTTCAAAAATCATGACCCCGTTGGTTTTGAATTTTGAATTTTGAATTTTGAATTTTAATTATTACTTTATTTTTTTAATAATTATTTTTATTTTTATTTTTCTCTAATTATTATTATTATTTTCAATCATTCCTTTGCTTCTTTTTTTTTTACATTCATTGCCTACAAATTCAAATTAAAAATCTCAAAACGAATGAATCGATATGACTATTTTATTCTGTTCCTGAATAAAAGTAGTTATGTAAAAATAATGGCGACACCCCCCAAAACTCATTGGAGATTGTACCTAGAATAGATTTGGATAAAAAACCATCTTTTCATTTTTTTCTTGAGTTGTGCTCCCAACTATGGAGTGTTCCGTTACCATACTTTTTGGTATTTTGCATTTTGATTATTGACTTTTTAGTTTTTTGAATTTTGGTCAAAATGTATTTTGAATATGATTTAGTGTTTGAAGATATGTGCATAATATATTTTGCAACATGATTAATGTTTAAAAGATATGTGCGAAATACATTGCAGGACTTTTTATTAACCAAAATAAAAAAAAAGTAAAACATGAGAAGTCAAGAAGCTCATCTCCTCCTACTTCTTACTTCTCTCTTCTCTAAACAACCCAGGTTACCCAGCCAAACACGTAATGAGAAAAAGAGAATGCAAAAAAGAAGCTGCCAAAGAAACAGGCCCTTCGATAAACCATCAAA
Organism: Rhododendron vialii; assembly: GCF_030253575.1. Lineage (NCBI taxonomy): Eukaryota > Viridiplantae > Streptophyta > Magnoliopsida > Ericales > Ericaceae > Rhododendron > Rhododendron vialii. The sequence goes on along the minus strand of NC_080557.1, from coordinate 20,204,160 downwards.
ACCAATGAATGGAACAACTCACTGAAGCGTATTTCGTAGCGCAGGGAGGACGCGGGAAGGGTGCACGTCGGAGCACCATAGCTTGGACGTGATGAACAGCTCGTCACGAGATTTGACGAGTCCGAGATCAAGGGCTTGTGAAACGGCTTCACCGAGACACTGTTCCGACTGGTAAACTGCGGCCGTGTCGAAATGGCGGTACCCGAGTTCGATAGCCGTCAAAATGGACTCCTTTAGAATCTCTCCTGATTCACCGAAGGGCCACGAAGCTGTCCCAAAGCCAACTAGAGGAATACTATTATTTGCGGAGGCAGAGGCGGTACTATCATTACCGGTGTTGTTGGCCGGTGGGCTGCGTAGTGGTACCTCCGGTATGCTCACCATTTCTATGAAGAAGGTAGATAAAATGTGATGCAGAGGAGTGAACGGCGGATGTAGTTATTGAGTATCGGATAAAAGAGATTAAAAGCAATACAGACCACATAATAGTTTAGTTCCCCCTCCCCCACACCAGCCCAAATGGAAAACGATTATTTTAGCTGAGCACGGATCTCTATGAGCGGAGGGTGGAACCCGAAATTTTTTATTTTTGGACGCTGCTATTCACAGCCCTCTATTTTCTCCCATGGCCCGTTAAAAATTTTCAATTATAATCGACAATTAGTTATCGAAATTGAGATATATTTTCAGCATCCAATTACCAAAATATAATATTTTTTTCAACAGCTATTTACCGAAAATGCATGTTCGGCAGTTGTTTACCGAAAGTTGAACATATTTTCGACATGTAGTTACCGAAATATAATATTGTTTTCAACAGCAATTTACCGAAATATTATTTATGATTCTCAACAACAATATACCGAAATGTTATTTATGATTTTTAACAATTATTTACCGAAATGTAGTGGGTTATGGAAGAAAATAAAGGGTTGCAAATAGCGGTGCCCTTTTTTTTTTTTTTTTAATCAAACGGAAATTTTATTTAAGGGAAATTTATATAAATGATCCTCCTAATTTCATCCGAGTCTCATTTTCGCCCCCCAAGTATTAATTACAACTCTTTTGACCTTCAAGTTTTGTTTTCGTATCAAATTGGTCCAATTGATAACTTTTGTTAGCTAAACTGGAAGAAAAAAAATAAGATTGAGGGCAGCGTCATCAATTGTACCAACTTGGTATGAACTGTAACATTCAAACTGCTATCAATCTTATTTTTTCAATCCAATTTGGCTGACAGATGTTATCAATTGGACTAACTTGGAAAAAAACCAAACTTGAAGGTTATTAGAGTTGCAATTAATACTTGGAGGACGATAATGAGACTCGGGTGAAACTAGGAGGACCATTTCCATAAATGTCCCTTTTATTTTTGTTTTGTGTGTTTAAGTTTGTCTTTATGAATATTGTTAGATTTGCATCATTATTTTTTTTATCTCATCTTGAAGAGAGAAGTTTAAAAAGTAAAAAGTAATACCTAAAACCAAAAAAGTTTATTAAAACGAAAAAAATATCAAATAACTGTCTTGTTTTTTTGGTCTAAAATGCCGTCTTATATAAATTTTTGTCAACATCGGTCACAATGTTTTACTTTTCTATTTTCTCTCGTCGAGACAAATGACTAAAAAAAAAAAAAAAAAAGCTGAGAAAAGTAAAAACAAGAACATTAATTTGAACTGTGCAACAGGCTCAACGATTATATTTGGGTTTATTTGTACCATCTTTTGAACTTTTGAGTCATGGCAAAAGTGGTATGCTCTAATTTACTCTTTCTATCTCCTTTTTTAGAATTCAGTATTTTATTTTGTTCTGTTCTTTAATAAGTGTCCATTTTATAAAGTTAGTAAGCAAAAATTGATACATTTTATATTTTTCCCTTAAAAATAGATTCCATTTTAAAAAGTTAATGAGTAAAAGTGTAATGATGATGTTTTCATAGATGATAAGTAGGAAAAATTTTAACTTTTACAGTGTAATGATGATATTTTCATAAAAAAATGAATTTACGAAATGTGAAGGGATGGAGGGAGTGGGACGCTTACATTATAATTGAAGGTATATATAGAGATAGAAATAAAGTTATATTAGTGCGTCCTGTTGGTATTATATGCTACTATTATGCTTAATGTTTGGGTGTGTATGTGTGTGAGCTGAGAAACAAGAAAAAAGAAAAAAGTGAGACGGGCCAAGCCAAGAGTTGTGCTTGCTGGGAATTCAATTGGGGGTTGGAAAGGTAGCCCGTAAAATTAATTCAAAATATCTCGGAAAGAGAAATAAGTGGTTTGGATCACATAAAGTGAATTTGAATTATTAATTTCACTTTTCGTGACATTTTTGGGTTCACATTTTTTATGAAATTACAACAACTAGCCTCCAAGAATTCAAATGATTACTATTCAATAGGGTATTATCAGCAGGGGCGGCTCCACATGGAGTCCAGAGGGTGAAAGCGAACCCTTTGGACTCGAAAAATGTACTAAAATTTTGTACTTTTTACATATAATTTGATTTTTCTTTCATATTTTTTCATATTATTGATACTGAATTGTTCATGAGTAGTCAATCTAAAAAAAAAAACTTCACTTAAATTTGTGAGTATGTAGATCATATAACTCAACAAAATAAAATGAATTAAGCACAATTCATTTTCAATCATAATAACAATTTTCTTTTTATATAGAGTTGTGTATCCAAAAAATTTCTTTATGTTTTTATCATCGCTAAACTAAAACCATGAAGCCGCCACTGATTATCTGAGAAGTTCCATAAATGTGTGCGAGTCCCTCAAAATAGGTAACCAATCCCAGTCAAAACTGCAAATATATGCGTTTCAAATTTTCAATCAACTAAATATGGGAAATATATGATACCCCCTATATACAAAATTCAGGATTTCGTGCAATTACAGGGGGAAAACATAACACATTATGATGTTATGAACTAAAACTCAAGTAAGTGCAAGATTTGGGAATAATATTTAGTTTATCCTTTTTTTTTGTTGACCTTATTAATTTGAGGTGGACTCAGATTCGAAAATCTTTTTCTATTTAATTTTTTTCCGATGTAAGATTGAAGTAGTTACCATTTTGAGAGAGTTTACATAACGAAAACTAATTCATACAGCATTCCACTGTGTATATATATGAACCAAACAACTCTTCAGTCTCCGCAAGTATTTCAAAGGAAAAATGGGGTTGGTCAGAAAAGATTTTGCTCTAGTACTGGTAATTGCTATGGCCCTGTTTGGGTCGATGCTATGTGAAGGAAAGGCTAATTCCAAGGGTTTTGAAGTGGCACCAAACTGCAAAAGACTCGAGTGCCCTCCTTACCAAGTGATTGAAAGCCAAAAGGATTATGAGATTCGAAGTTACAAGAGGGCTCTGTGGGTGTCCAGTCCCCGGATCAACTCAACTTCCTACAACGATGGATCCGGCAAAGGCTTCAAAATGTAAGCATCGCTCTCTCTCTCTCTCTCTCTTTGAACAGTTGCCGAAACGAATTGTCATCCAGACCAAATTCATTAATGTTTGCGAGCTATCGATCATCTTCTAACACGTTTGAATTTTGATGGCACGCAGACTCTTCGCTTACTTTTTGGGAAAAAACAAACAGTTGGTGGAAATCAATATGACCGCTCCCGTTTTGGTCGATGTGAATCCTTCAAATACTACCGGATTGTATACCGTCTACTTCTACTTGCCACAAAAGTACCAGAAGATCAGCCCTCCTGTCGCTGATCAGGTTCGCCCGGTGACGCTCCCTAAGCGCAAGTACGCTGCCGTTAGGAGATTCGGAGGCTTCACGAACATTACAGACATTCCTTCGCAAGTGACCGCATTGAGAGGAAGCCTGAAGGGCACCCCTTGGGAATCAGCCATTGCAAAAACATATGGTGGTGGCGTTGTGCCATACACTGTTGCCGGCTACAACTCGCCGTTCGAACTTGTCAACCGCGTGAACGAAGTATTGCTTTGGTTTGACAAAAGTTAATCAAATAGCCGTAAGTAATAATAAGAGGCAAAATTTTTTAAAATTACTGAGTTTGAGATGTCGTTGGCGTTCGACCTTTTTACGTGCTTTCTGTCCCTATTGAATGTTGTTTGTGAAAGAGCAAGAAATGCATGGATGATATAAAAGAGGCACGCTGTTTTGGACTGGCACTACTTCGGACCTGCATGCTTTATGTTTATGTTTATTGTAGGGGTTCGATTTAACGGGACCTTAACCGTGATATGGGCTAGGATTCTCCCTCCGCTGATCCGTTCTCCTGCTTCTAGACCTGCAACAAGTCACTAGGGTTGGGATAGTCCAGTGACCCTCCGACAATCAAGTTAAATCTCAGGGGAAGGATTTAGATCTAGAGTTAGGGAGGAATGACATACCTCTCTAGATGAGTATCCCTTTGTATTTATTGACCTAGGTTTACTTGGCCTCCAAGCCAACGCGTGAAGAGTACACTCAAGTAACCGCCTCGGGTGACATCATATGTGACGAGAGGGGCAAAGTGGTTGCGGAGCATATGACCAGACCTGATCCCAATGATTACAATTGCCACGTAATCCTCATGGACCCCGGCCATCTGGCACACTTTCTCCCTTAGGCGGCTTCGGGAGCACCGAAGCAGGAACACGTGCTGCTGGCATTCACCGAATCCAGACAGGGTCTTTCTACCGAGCACTAAACCGAGCAGCATGTCGGCTCCATTACCTTCCACCAACTCACTGACCAGACCCTCACGGGGCACTTGTCTCGGAATACGGGGCCAGGTAACCGAGGCCACCACATTTATAGTTTGTTTATGTCCCTACTGATCGAATTGTTTTAGCATCTAGTTCATGAATCGTCTAAACGGGAAATTGAATATCTATAAAAACATAAACTGAATTTGAAAAAGTTCAAAAAGAGAAAATAATATCATCTTGTAAGCAAGATTTTGATTATTTTCTTGTTTAAAAAAACATTTAAAAATTGGTCCAAAACTCTAGGGAAACGTAGAAGAAATACGAAAAAATTTCAACTTTGAATTCGTTAGAGAGATTTAGAGAAGCCTCACGATAAATACCGACTAGCATCAACCCGTGTTATGCGTGACAATTAAAAGGGAAAAAATAGATTTTATTGATCCGTGGTTAATAGGATTTATCAAATTCTAAGTTATCTTCCTTTTTGAATCAAATTAGATTTTAAAATAGTTAAAATCTAAATTTTATTAGACGTTTTTGGATTATGCCACTTGTCGCTTACAGAGGGCTTCTCACAAAAACACCCTTGCAATACGACATTGTATGGATATAGTTATGGATGGGAGATCGCTTCTAACAAAAGTACGTGTAATGAAGGGACTTTTCGGCCTTCTAACAAAGATGATGTGGACATATCATGTCAAATTTCTTCCTAACAATTTTTTTTTTTGGTAAGTAATTCCTTCATAACACTTATTTTGAAATTAACCCAAGGAGTTGGTCTAGTGATCAAGACCCGTAACTTAAGAGTTTGTTCCACCCTAAAATCTCAAGTTTAAAACCCTCTCAGGTGCTATCAATTTTTTTGTGTCCAATCCATATCGAGTTTTGCACTAACTAATTGGAACCTCTGCAAGGGGTGGATGGGATCGATTCCCCACAATTAGATAATGTGCACGTAAACTGGCCAGAAGTTTGAGTAATACAGACACGCTGACTTTGAACTTCTCTTCTTGGCAAGTCGACTGGGCTGGACAAATGGGTGAATTGGGCTAAATGAGATTTTGGGTCTCATCTTAATGGATGGTTGTTGGCTAGATGACAACTATGGGATCGGAATGGTAAATGGTTTATCTAACTTTGGGGTTTGGAATGGGGCACTGGAAGCAGAAATGCACGCCAACCCCTCAGGTTCACCCCTCCATCTACCACTCGCGTACTTGGCGAGCGGGCCCCATCTCTTTAAAAAAAAAAAAAAAAGAAACAGCAAAAAGCAAAACGACCCAAAACCATCTCGAGAGAGAGAGGAGGCCAGAGGACGGACCCATCACCACTGCCAACCACCACTGGCTGCACCTTTGGCGACCACCTCCACCGCGGCGGGGCCCCTTCAGATCTTGAAGAGCGGTCCTTAAATCCAAAAGGAGCATAAAAGTGTTAGTGAATTTTGGATGGTAGCGGATTTTATAGTTGGTCTTAGTACATAGCCCTAAGCCAAAGGGAGCAAGGCTTTTATCCTTGGTTACCAATAATTTGATAAAATGAGGGGTCCTTGACAATTTGTGTAGTATTCATGAGCCCTTCAAATAAGTAAAAATTGATTATATGAGAACAATAGTAATATTTTTGTCCCTAAAAATGATGGAAGAGTTAGTTATCTTTAAGCAATTGTTTCAAATTTGTGTAATATAGCATAATTTTTTAAGTTTATGTTTGTGTACCCACTACTAATGTTACTATTTTTAAGCTTATTTGTCTTTTTTAATCATTTTTCTGGTAATTAAAATGCATAAATGTTAGAAGATTACGTTTGGAATCTTTTTTCTGATACCATGTTACAATAAATAAAAAAAATGAGAAAACAGTGTTCCGGCTCATAAAAAAAACTCATTTTCTTTAAGTAACTGGAATATTTTGGCAAAATATTTAGAAGAAAAGAAAAAACTCTCTACACGCCTGGAATACTGAATTTTTTTCGAAATTAATAAATGACCCCATTACAAATTGATGATGACACCACACTAGTTTATTTTTCACTAGAACCACCCTCATTTTTCCTCTGTAAAAGTTAAAACTTAAAGCACCACACTATTAGAATTTGATAACCAAACCACACTAGATTATTTTTCCACTTGAAAGTTGAAACCCACTCCACTCTTTGAAGAAAAATATTTATTTGGTGGTCTTGGGGCAAATACCCCTAAACACCGTACATTTTCGTGGAGGCTTATCACTAAATGTATGGACTCCACAAAAAAGTGTGATGTTGAAGTATGATGGGGCACCATGTGGCGGTGCCCCAAAACCATTGAAATTACTCCTCTTTGTTTTGTAAAAGTTAGAAAACCAACGATAGAATAAAGTGCATGGATAATAGAAGCACTTGATGTTATCCACAAAAAGATCGACTAGTATCATGCAACGATTTCAAAATATGAAACACCGTTGAATACAATTGTAGAAGTGCAAGAGTTTTTTTTTTTTTTTTTTCCGCTGAAACTGAAAAGAAGATTATTAATACATACCTTTCGATACCTTTTATTTTTCAGTTGAAATACTTGTTGGGCTTTCGACGAGTTCTTTAACGAAACTATATTATTAATTGCCATTACTGTTGAACTTTTTTATATATGTAACAGAAATCCTATTGGTACCGACAGTACCATAGGGAAAATGCACCGACAGCCACCGGAAGGCCGTCTCCGGCCACCAGACGGCCGATCCGAGCCGTCCAAAAATTTTAAAAAATAAAACCGAGTAGGCCAACGCGAGAATCAATGGCATCCGAGGTGTATAGGGTACTTGATCCGAGCATCCATTTTTTGGGTATATTTGTATATACGTGTATATACACGAAAAAGGGGTGCTCGGATCAAGTACCCTACACACCTCAGATGCCATTGATTCTCGCGAAGGCCCACTCGGTTTTATTTTTTAAAATTTTTGGACGGCTCGGATCGGCCGTCCGGTGGCCGTCGGTGCATTTTCCCTACGGTACCATCGGTACCAATAGCAGTACTCTGTATGTAATCGCTAATCGGTAAGGGAATTTATGCTTATAAATGACCCTATTATTTTAAAATTCTGGAGTCGCCACTGCACACACTTATGTGGATGGGTGTGTGACTAGGCCGTGTTTCCACTAGCAAAAAATGAAAAAAACTTAGGTATTTTTCTCCATCTCGTTTACGCTAATAAACAAGTCTTACCATTTTACAAACTCATTTATACTAACAAAAAAGTTGTCTACAATTTTTTTTTTCACCTAAAAAATTCGTCAGATCTTTATGACATGAATCCAAAATGATAACGAGATAAATTGACTAGATAATTTCAGGAAGATATTCTATGGTGTATGATGTTTGCAGATGATATTATCCTCATAAATGAAACCGTTAGAGGTGTTACTATGAAACTAGAAACATGGAGGGAAGCATAAAAGTCAAAGGATTTTCAAATAAGTAAGAATAAAATTAAGTATATGGTGTGCAAGTTTAGTGGTACCAGCAGTGCGCATAAACAAAGAGTGATGATCCAAGAATAAGAGATACTAAAGAGTAATCATTTTAGGTATTTAAGCTCAATTATTAGTAAAGATTGAGAGATTGCCGATGATGTGACCCATAGGATCCAAATGGGGTAGCTCAAGTGGAAGAACGCTACTGGTATACTATGTGACAAGAGGGTTCCCACAAAATTGAAGTGAAAATTCTATGGAACTGCCATAAGACTAGCGATACTTTACGGGACAGAATGTTGGTCTATTAAGAAATAACAAGTGAACAAAATGAGTGTAGCGGAAATGAGAATGTTGAGATGAATGTGTGGTAAGACTAGACAAGACATGATTAGAAATGAAACGGTTCGTGAGATGGTAGGTGTAACGCCTATAGGTGAGAAGTTGAGGGAAAATAGACAAAGATGGTTTGGGCAAGTTTACGGTAGATCGGGAGATGCTGTAGTTAAGAGAGCGGATAAGATAGTTTTGGATAGCAATGCTATAGGGAGGTGTAGACCCAAATTGACATTAGATGATGTTGTGCGCAAAAATATGAGTATAATTAGTTTGTGTGAGTAACTAGCCCTTGACAGAGCTCAATGGATGAAAATAATTCATGTAGCCAATCCCAAGTGATTAGGACATAAGGCTCGGTTTGGTTTGGTTTGATTTGGTATGGTTTAGTAACTCTACTCACAAACTCATCTACAACTTATAGTATTAACTATCGGAAACAACTTAACACTTTTCAACACCTAATTCACTACCAAAAACACCTAACAACTTGATTGCTACAATTTTTTTTTTTCAAAACGTATTCTGGAAAAGCGTGCCCCGTAATTGGTACGTTGTGTTTCAAGATTTATTGCAAAAGACATTACTTTCTGCCTTAAATTGTGGTCGTCCAAATCGCAGCTGAAGTGTAACCCCTTCTCTCGGCCATTCGAGGGAACTCAAATTAGGCATGCAACACACTTGGAGTAACGTGGACATAAAAATATGGATAAATACAGATTACACCTGATATAGTCTGAATACAAAGACTTTGGCATAGTCTGCATATACTACAAGAAAATGTGACTTTAACAGCATTTTTCTTACCGGCGGTTCATAAAATGCCGGTAAAACTAGTTATTCCCGACATTAATAGTAATGCCGGTTAAAATCACCTTAAAAACGGCATTAGATATAAAATGCCGGTAAAAAGAACTAAAACCGGCTTTAATTTAAAAAATGCCGTTTTTAGTCGGGTTATGCACGTCAATTATTCCAGAAACACTCAGCGAAATCTCATCCCTCCTAAAACGACGTCGTCTGCTTATTTCCCACCTATTTTTTCGCTTCCTTTTGAACTACCCTCCTAAATTTTCCTCCAGACTCCACATCAGTACTCTCTGAGTCTCAGCCCTCAAACGAAAAGCTCCAAGTCCTAATTTCTTCCTAATCGTCGTCGGTCTCTCATCGGCATCTTCACTGGTCGTCGTCGGCCTCTCATCGGCATCTTCGCTGGTCGTCGATCTCTCACCTCTCGCAGGTACACACGGTTTCTTCCTGATCGATCTCTCTGTGTGGCCGTCAGGCGATTTGGAGCGCACACAGGCACGGAGTTAGTTCTGGGTTTCGATCTCTCTGAACCTCAAATCCCCTCTCTCTATTCAGAGTTATGGGTTTCGAGATTTCACTTTTCTTTCTAGATGTTTCACCGTGCATAGGGTTCTAGAATCGTATTTGAGTGCTAAAAAAGCCGAAATTAATGTATTGCATGTGTTCTCCTAAATTTTTTCTCGGAAAGTTTTTCTTTTTAAGTTGGTAACCTTAAACATTCTTCAATTGGGACAGTTATTCATTGCCCTTTCCAATTGGGATCTAGCGGGACCAATTTTCAACTGGCTCCACAAAAGTTTACAGTAACTAGGAGATTTTGTATGACATTATCATTATGATGTATAAATTATGCAATCAGACACATATATGCGTGCTCATCACTTGAAAGGATACTCCTTTAGTTTGTTTATCAGGTTTCTCTGTAGCAAGTTACTTATTACCTTGATACTGAACACGTCAGGTTTGGTAGAACCTCTCAACTGAATATAAGAGTGGTTTGTGCTGCTTCGTCGGCCGCAGGAACCGCAGGAAGTTCAAGTTCCGAAGGCAACTTCAACCCGTATGAGGTAGTTTCAGATGGTGTTAAGTTGAGCGATTCGTTTGCTTCATCAAGTTCTCCCTTTTTAATACTTTTTTTCAGGTGCTTGGTGTGAGCCCCATTGCAGGATTTGAGGTGGTCAATGAGGCATATGCAAGAAAACGCAAGGATGCACAGGAGAGAAGGGATGAAGCAACTGCTGCCCAAGTTGGTTACCCTTTTTTCCCATACTATCCTGCTTGTATTCTATTTATTTATTTGCAAAATGGTGTTTATGCAATTATTTTTGGGATGTGTGTGTTCTACATGTATTATTTGCAGTTAGAAGAGGCGCATGACAAATTGTTGATGGCAGAATTGGAAAACTGAAAGAAGGGTGTGACATCTGGTTCCTTTGAGGTATATTTTACAAATCTCGGTTTGTGCCTGCTTCAAGTTTCTAATCTTGAAGGATGAAACAAGTTATTAAGTATTGATCTCTAAAGCTGCTGATGTTGAGGCTGGGATCTTCCTTGTTCCATGGACTGTCGAGGGAGATCACAGGGTTATTTATGAGGCTGTTGGCGTGTTCGTTAGTTTATTCTTTTTGTAGAAAAGATAGTGTCACTGTCTTCATTATAAGATGTCTACCTGCCATTTTTCTAGTGCAATATGATGCTGTTAAGTGTTGAATTTTGGGAACCAAAACAAGGAAGCCCTAAAGATCTTTTTTTTTTTTTTTTTTGGAGAAACTTATGCTTATATCACCTCATTCGACTGGGGGAACTTATGAGTTTGCCTTGTTTTTCTCAATGTTATATATGCTGTTGGCCATGAGTTTCAATGTATACCCTAACAATGAAGCCTAAAGAGTTTTGTTCAGAAAATTTATTCTTATATCCCATCTTTTTTGTGGGATAAATTCTCAAACCATTCCATTGCTTCTTTACTCGAATGCTTTTTCAGTTTGCTGGACGTCCGACGCTTAGTTCCCATGCATCAGTGTTTTACCATTTATCATGTGGTTCTCTATCTTGTGATGCGTCATTTAGATATTTCTGTTGGAGATGATTTAGATTTATTATTTAGGATAGAGTTGTCTAACGCATGGTTCATGTATTAAGGTTACCGAAGAGTCACATTCATGTATCTTGGTATATGTGTGTGTGGAGATACATGAATGTATTAAGTATTGAGAGTCCAAGCGATATGTTTGTGCCCTATATAAATGGGCTTTGGTCTATGGAGTTGGTAAGTAGAAAAGTTAAAGAGTATTGAAATAAAGATTAGCTTGTTGAGTGTTTAAGGTACTTGTGCTCCTTGGGAGCTCTGTGCGGCCTTAGGGTCGTACATCTCCAGAATGTTTATATTTTTGTTATCTTCCACATTTATGTTTAGTTATTTTATATATTCCGCTGCGTTATGGATTCCCAACAATTTCAAGACTTATGAGTGGTTATATTCTTTCTCATAATGTTTGATTATTAGTCTTATGGTTCTATCATTCAGGTTTCTAAGTATATCAAGTATGCCGATAAGCAGCCAATAGTACCATGGTGGCCAAGATCTGTCTTTGCATTTCATCATAGCATTATAAAGTAGTGCCGTTACGAACTCTTCTTTGCAGTCCGATTGTATACTTTACCAATTTATTACTGTGCGTTGTATATTAGTATTGAAGATGCTTTGGTAGTGTAACCAGGCCGATGATAGAATTTTTTTGTCCCATATCTATGACAGACTTCATCAATACTGATATACTGATGGGTAGTTGCATATGTCACCGAAATAGGTGATGTCCTTCTCTTTCTTTCTGCATTGTGTGAGTGTGAAACATTGGAGCTTTTGTTTGTGAAAATTATTTTAATAACAATGACAAGTGATTCCACTCAAATGGAGGAAGGAGTGAGAAAGGAAGAGAAAATCTTCTGTAGTTATTATGCATGTATTTTCCATGACTACTCCATTGTATTGATGCGTCGGTTTTTTGTTCAATCTTATCCTGACCTTGTCCACTCAACATTCATTGCATTTTATGTTTGGTTGAAAAGTATGACTACTAGAAAAGGAAAGCACATGATGAACTGTACTGCTGATGATGACGAGGGTAATCAACTGGCTGACGGTGAGGATGGAATGAGTTCTTCCTCCGAAGATGTTGACTCTTCTGGGGCTCGATTGAATAAGGTGATGTTGACTCTAGCTTTGGGTTCATTTTGGTCTGTTGGCAACAAGGAATATGTTGCGGGTTATGCTATGGTCATTTACGTATAGCTCTTACCACTTGTTAGTTGCTGGAAATATAGTTTTAAGGCATAAATTTACCTCTGTCAATGTTGAAATTAAGTGTTAAGTGATGATACTAAAACTCAATTACTGCAACTACATTATTGGGTGTTAAAACTGAAATTTATTCGCAGGAAATAATGGTTTAAACGTTGGAAATGAATCAGCTATGGAGCAGCAACCACATCCACAATCTACCAGTAACAACACTAATTCAAACTTGCACTCGTTGGAACAAAGGGTCGCGAACATCAGTTGGAACAGGTACCTTCAGTTTCATATTGGAAAGCCAAAGTATGGTTGTACCTTCAGTTGCATTCACAATTTTGAGGGCCAATGTATCTGACTGAAATTGAATAGCCATCTCACATCACAAACTTTGCCATACAACTATGCGAGAACTAAATGATATATATCTAGCACAAAATTGCCTTGGCGCAAAGGATAAGAGAGCACGTGTATTAGAAATGTAGAACATTCACATTCAAATAGGGACTACAATACCATTGTTGCAAAAAGATAAAACTAAAACAGAGTAGGCCCATTATACTTTCAGATTTGTATGTCACACACTCTGCTCCATGTCATACACAGAAAACCATTTTGACCATAATCAAAAGCCATGCAATCTACTTTTTTTGTTATTCTTTTCCTCCTTGGAAAATTTACTGGAGGCTTCCTATTATGTAGGTTTCGTTTCTCATGTACTCTTGAGAATACCTCTGATGTACTCCTATTAAATATATGTACTTTTTAGACTTAACTCTTGATGTGCTATTCCTATTAAATGGGTGTTTTGAGAAAAATTGATTGGGCTGGAGAGTACTCTTTGGGTCCAAATAGAATTCAACTTGTTTCAATGTTGCTTTTATTTTGGAATGGCAATGCTACCCGCTTGCTGCTGCTTTGAATTCTGCTGGTTATAGTTTTGGAATGGGAATGTTACTTGTTGCTGCTTTGTTTTCTGCTGGAGTCTTGTCTTCTTTGGATTATTTCATTTATGAATTGGTAGTGTGCGTGGCCCTAAAGGGATTAATGGTGCTCTGGACTCTCCATGTTGTTTCGATTTTTGAATGGGAATGTTACATGCTGTGTTTTGGTGCTCTTGATGATGCTGTGTTACTAAAATTTGCTCTTTTCTTGCTACTGGACTCAACTGTCGATGGACAATATGTGACGGCTACGGACATGATACGACTCTCCCCGAACATGTGTCAAACATGGCTTAGTACTTGTCCATCTTTACTATATTTCTTTTTCTCAAACACAGTGTAGATATTCTAGGACACGTAGGGTACCCATTTTACATTTGACGTGTCCCCGGCGATCATATTGGTTTGTTGGTGCTTCGATCATAACTTCTAAAATCTAAACCAACATAAGAGATTTTTTTGTTAAACTCTTTGAGGCACACCAACTTAATGCAACTAGTTAATGTCATTTGCTAAGGCCATGCGGATATTGTTTGATATTTTGATATTCCATTTGTTAATCATGATCACTTAAGTTGAAATTTTTATATACATAGTTATCACGAGCCAATTTAAGTTTTTGTTATTTTCTTCATCATGAATGGCAGAGCTTAGTTTCTTGCATTTATCCATTATAGTGTGATATGTTTGATGCATAGTGTGATATGTTTGATGCATGTGTCCTGTATTTTAAATGTATAGGATGTCGTGGGCTATATTAATATTATATATATACACACATATAACCGTGTAATTGTTTCTTGAATTTGCAGGTTGATAGGACGTAGACGGGCATGCACATGCAATGGGAATGATGGGAAATCTTCCTGATTAGGACAACTATTTTTGGTCTTTTGCTTTGGAGATTCGCAACCAAAAGCATGTTTTGGGTCTCTATGGTGCTTTGCTTAGTATGATCTTTTGTTTCTGGAGATATACATGCAATTGAAACTTGTAATTGATGCTTTGGGTTTGATTTTCACATTGGCATTCTATGCCATACCTTGTTATTATTTGTTACTTTGGGAATTGTCTTTTAAGATGTCCAATTTACTTATATACGGAACTTGGATTTTGGTAGTTGAACTTCAAATTGTTATGGGCAATTACAATTTTGTATGCAGGAAATATAGTGAAAATCATGTTTTAACAAATTGAAAATGCAAAAAAAAAAAAAAAAACCTTTTAGCGGCGATTTACAAATGCCGGTAAAAGCAATAAAAAGAAGATACCAAGATATAAAAATGGCATTTGAAAAATGCCGGTAAAAGTGATCAGAATTACGGCACTTATAAAATGCCGGTAATACTACCTTTCCCGGCATTTGCACCAAATGCCGGCAATAAATGTATATTCGGCTATTCTTTTGCCGGCATTTTAGAAATGCCAGGAAAACCAACAACAAATGCCGTTTTTGTATTACCGACACTTACCTAGACGGCATTTTTCACTTTTGTCAACAAACGCCGGTAATACTATTACCGGCATTAATTTAGCCTTTACCGGCATTTATAAAATGCCGCAAAAAGCATAATTTGGCGTAGTATATAGATCTCTCTAGCCTCTAGCAGTGTCCATATTTTAATTTTTACTTCGCAAATTTGATTGCTTTTTACACAGTTCTACGTGTTTATAATCTTTTAATATAGTTTTCCATGATTTCATATTGTTAGGTCAAATTATAGTTTAAAGGGTGTCCGTTTAATGTCTCTGATTTCACCAACAGCACTTAGACATGTTTTGGAAGTAAAGTAAACTGCTCCATATATATAGCTAGGGGTCAAACTGCCAAAGAAACACGCATTAATTGATTTATACCCTTGTAATAGTACTACTAGAAAATAATTAAAAAAGAAATAGAAATTAAACAGCTGATATCAGCTAGAATGACTTCGACTGGCTAGCCTGTTCTAGTGGCTACATATGGCTCATGGCTAGGATCACAGTACGTGGCAAGTTCTATGATTTTATTTCTTCTTAGACACTTGAATATACTACTTTATTTGATAACTCAAGTATCCGGATCACATTATGCGCACTTAGACTAAGCAAACGGAGCCCTTATTAAAGTCAAGACAAGGTTTTGTATGGAGTGACCCAAAAAGAGGTGAAAGTAAGTGATGCGACGATCCAAAATTTTGAATAACAATTTTATTTCAAAGATATCATTTTAACCGTTCCAGAACGGGGAAATAAGTCCTTATTTTTAAGAACGCAATTTCAAGCTAAAAAATAATGGATTTACTAAAATCTAAAAATATACAATATGGATCTTGTTTGAAAGATCTCGATGACATCTTTTGTACGGTGCAAAAAAATAATAAAATATTTATTATTTACATTATTTTTGAGTTTGAAAATTTTAAAATAAGTATTTATTTTTTAAGAAGGTATTCTGGAACGGGATTCGATGATTTATTTAAATTATGTTCTATCTATTTCGCCCTTGTAGGAATGTGGTGTATATGAGCACTTCATTAAAATGAACATCTGTTATATATGAATGCCAAATATATTTCGCTCCGTATTCTCCCATTGCAATTGACTTGTCAACTTATACAATTTCGCCCTCTCGTCAACTATTTTGACTTGAGCAATCAACGCAATAGTGGTGGAGTAGTACTTTTTGCTGTGAGATTCAGATTTTGAGTAGAAGAGCAAAATAACAACATTTTAGTAGTCATTTAGCAAACAGAGCTGCTATAGGTTCATACACAAAATGAACATACTGCGCGTATATACAGATTTTGGACTCATATTGGGTTCCACAAAAATAATTCGAGCCGCTCATTTTGTTCGTTGATTCTGAAGCGAAGTTGGATGTATCCTAAACAACTTTACCGATGTCCGATTGAGTTGATTTTTCACAAGAACTTTAAACAAACCACTTTACACAAAATGAGCGGCCTGGATCATTTTTGTGGGACCCAAAAAATCTGTATATACACTCTATATGTGCTCATATTCAATATGTTTAGCAAAATAACTCATCAACATCCTACCTATTAACTTGAAAAAATACTCCAGAGAATATGGGTATTATTTGTTCTTAGAAATCTCTAGGTGGACATTTAGGGATGGAAAAAAGTCTATGGGTTGGTGTTAGCAAAGTCAATTAAAGACTTTTGTTATCTAAAATTATTAATGGCTTATTTTCCAAGTTTGCGATCCTCATAGCCAGCAAAAAATACTTTGCACCACATGAATTTATTTGGCTGTTAACTTTAGGGATGTCTTCATCAAAATAATCAATTACCGAAAACAAAAAAGGAAAAAGAGTATGGATTGCAGTGACGGCTCTCAGAATTAGTAGCAAGGTATTGAGAAATTACCTTAACTCTACTAGTGGGTAATCTATTAACTAACAATATATGTACAAAATATCATATATTAGCCTAAATAGTGCAGAAAATAAAATTTATCTACCACGTGAAATGAGAACTTAAGAATATACTCCTATATATTTGCCAACAAATTTTTATTTATTTTTTAAAGTTCTCCCATTACATTGGACATTTTTTTTAAGTATGGAGGGAGTAATTCTAATAGTTGTTTTAGATGAGATTTTATATTTTGTGCTAACGTTAAGCTGATGTAATAAATTACGAGTGCCCTATTGAAAGAAATTGGGACGAATAAGTTGGAGCCGACTTTTTTGAAAGAAATTGGGACGAATAAGTTGGAGCCGACTTTTTTGAAGATACGTTCTTCTATAGATAGTTATGATGACACATTAATTCTATGGTAGATGAGAATTCGAAAGAATACTGTTCAAGTTAACAAGGTTTTGCAATGTAGTTGAATGTCTTTAAGCTTGTTCATAATTATGCAAAACATTATAAATTGAAAAATAAGAAATTAATAAAGGATACAACATTCAAAAATACAAACAAAATGGGACGAAGAGAGTAACAAATTGGGCAGCACTAAAAGATTAGGGAAAGATTACCTACCACAATGTAAAATGCACTGATAGAGTTTTTAATTTTAATTTAAAGAAACTATCATACCCTAGCCTAGCCTTTTTACATTATCGGTAATTATTTGATCTAACTTCCTTCTGAATAGGCTGCTTGCTTTTGTCTTTGCGGGAGCCTATGCTTGCTTTTGTGTAGAGACAGAAGAACGTATTATAGAGTATAGAGTCTATGGACTCGTAAACTTTGTGAAAAGAGAAAAAATATTGAGTTCTTTGCACAACGTCACAATCAAAGAGAGCAAGAATTATAAATTCCTTGGGATCTTCAGGACAAAAATATTATCTCTTGGGGCAAAATTACTGTAACGACTCTAATTTTTAGTATATAAAAAAAATATTCTTGTTTAAATATTGAAATTTTTTTTGGACTTTGGATAATAATCAATTTTTTTTTCAAAAGTAGTAAACCTAGACTTGTCATGCATGCAAGCCTATAAATGATAGCCTTGAACTTATTATCCATCAAAGATACTTTCCTAGATTCCTAGGTACATACTAGCCAATTTTTTTTTAAGCATGCCTAGATATACTTTCTAGGAATTTGTTATCCATTAGCCAATAGCATACCACTTAGCCTCCGCCATAGTCATTACACTTTCTTGGTCTTATACACACACACATATTATATATATTTATATGGACACATGGGAAAAGGAAGAGAGAGAGGAAAAAGGTGTGTGTGTGCATGTGCCTACTTTATCCTAGAAAGCTATGCCTCCTTACATTTTTTTAGCCTTTAAACCTAATTACCACATGACAACCCATTCCTAGACTATAATTATCTAGGATTTGCCTAAAAAGCTTAAGATCCTACTTGTCTTATACAGCCTTAAACCCATAATGAAAAAGACAAATCATGGCATGCTTGGGAGGCTTGATTGGACAAGACCATGAAACAAATCCATGGGAAAGAGAGAGAGGGAGATTTTCGGCCATTGTAGAGAGAGAGAGAGAGAGAGAGAGAGAGAGAGAGAGACAATGTTTTGCTATAAATAGGACCCTTCACTTGCCATTCAACTCACACCTTCCATATTTCAACTCCTCTCTCTAGAATTCTTGTGTTCTTATTTTGTTCTTAAAATTCTTCCTTTATTATTGAGTTCTTCAAGAAATTCATTCAAGGCCGCCACTAAACCACCACTAACCCACCATTCCGATTCATAAAGTTTAGTAGTTTAGTCAAGATCTAGTTTCGAGAGAAACCTTTCTCTTTCGAAGCTACCGTAAGCTTACCGTAGGAAGTCACTCCGTTCGATAGCCGACGTACTTACTTTTTTTCGTAGCCGTACCTACTGCAAAGAAGAACTGTAGATTTTCCTTACTCATTCCCCTAAGTATAAAAGTAAAATTGTTTGATGCTTGTATTGTGTGAAATGTATGTGACTATATTGAATATATCGACTTTATTTTTCGGGAAAATATATGTTGTTTAGAACTTCCTTAAAATGAAGAAAGAACGAATTTTGAAATATAAACTTGAGCAAAAGTATTCGTCTTTTGATCTATAGGATGGTTATAAATATGTATACTTGAATTGTTTGTATTACTTATCTTGTTGTAAAGCATAAGTGATTTTTACTTTAAGGGCATCTGTACATGTGACGTTATGCTTTAAGTTATAATTTGAGCATATTAAGTAATATAGAGTTGGATGATCTTACTAGTTTAGTTTCTAGATTACAATGAATGATTTATGATTACTCTTATGAAAAGTCCTACTGCGGAGTCTATGCATGCAACGAGGCACGGAAATCAAGAAAGTAGAAACATGACGCTTAAGGTGTTGTTAATAACAATGTGTGTTTTGAAACCACATTGTGGCTGGACTTGCCCATTGTGTGGTGTGTGTGTGTGTGTGTAAAGGAAAGATTTTTCGAAAACCCAATGGGAACCCGGAGCGGCGGAACCATTGTGGTATGCTCGAAAACCCGGAGCGACGGAACCGAGGTTGGAATTGTGGATTGGTTATCCAAGGAGAGGAGCCAATGCCAAATTCAATGTTTTGTGTGCCAATGGGAATCCGGAGCGGTGGAACCATTGTGGTATACTCGGGAATCCAGAGCGGCGGAACCGAGGTTGAAATTGTGGATTGGTTATCCGAGGAGAGGAGCCAATCCCAAATTCAATATTTTGTGTGCCAATGGAAACCCGGAGCGGCGGAACCATTGTGAGGATACTCGGAAACCCGTAGTGGCGGAACCGATGTTGGGTGTGTTAAAAACGATTTTGAAAATGTATATGAAAAATGGTGACACGGACTACGATGGGTTGCGTAAGAGAAACTCAGAAATCATGGACACCAACGATAGTTGAATAATGAATGTAGATGTGTCATTGGTAACTGTTTCAGTTAGATATGCATGTACTATGTGAAATCGTTAATTTTGTGATCTACTACTTGTAAGTTAAGGGTTAGTAGGTATAGATTGTTCTATTGAGCTCTCGTAGCTCATGGTGTTACCTTTGGTGACCCTAACATATTATACTAGTGGTGACGCTGGTATAATGTGTCAGACTTTGTAGATGATCAAGGTGAGCTGTACACCTTGGAGGTCTTTGGAGCTGAAAAGCTAGCTATGATGGAGGAGTAGGCAGAGCTGTAGTTATGAACACTAGCTTCCCTCCCTTTTGTAACGAAAGTACTCTCATGGAGGTTATGATGTAATAATGAGTCAGGCCCTATTTAGATATTCAATAAAATTGTCTATTTAACGTTCTCAAACTTCAGGGCGTTACAGTTTGGTATCAGAGCTTTAGGTTTAAAACATCGGCCATGGGTAGAACCATAAGATAGATTGACCGTTGCACAAACGTGGATTGAGTTTAAGTTTACTGTCCCAAATTGGGTGGAATTCTGATAAAACAATCTTCGAATTGAAACAAGGTGTGGAAATTGGCAATACCATCGAGCTAAAAATTTTTGAACAATTGGATGATGACTTAAATCAAAAATTGAATGTGGAACTTCAAAATTTTAAAGTTTTCTTTAGTGGTAATAAATCCCTGTCTTCTAATTGAGGTTAAACTATGTCCTTATAGATAAGCCACCTCGCCAACCTGTTAGCTCGAACTACATGGAATGGTTGAGAGAGGTTTATAGAATTGTTCTAACTTAGAATGGTATGGCAGCAGCGTGGAATGAAGCTTGACAACCTGTAGGACCATGTAATAGGAGTATGTAGGATCGTATCGTCATCACTTGTATTAGAAAGAACCTTATCTTTGGTCTCTACTTGCCTTGTAGTAGAATTCTATGCTTATGATTGTATCTCTCTTTTATCTATGAAAAGCTTGCTTTATTTTAAAAGAGTACTGTTGCATACTTCGTGATAAAACTGCTTTCGACTTTAGAAGGAAAACATCATTTGCAAAAGGAAATTTTGTTTTAGTAAACTAAAATCTCCCCCTTTCGATTCTTACTCGTAGATGGTGAATACGCGCCACGGATTAGGATACGAAAACGGAGAATCCTCTAACGCAAACCCCGACCTAGCCCAAATGATGAAAGCGTTCATAATTGCCCTAAACGCTAACCGCCAAAACCAGTACCACAATGACGGACCCATGACCTGAACCCAAGCAATGAATGAGTTCTGCAAACGCCGACCCCGACCTTTCATGGAAACACCAACCCCGTCGTGGCTGAGACATGGCTGAACGAAGTCAAGATGATCCTCAGAATCTTAGGGATTACCCAGGACAGAGATCGTGTGGCTTTAGCCACTTATCAATTGAAGGGAGAAGCCTGCTATTGGTGGGACCTGATGGAAGCCACCCATACCATAGCCACTACGGTATTTGCCGAGTTCGAAACTCTGTTTCTCGATAAATATTTTTCCACACCTCTCCGTTTAGCCAAGGAACAAGAGTTCCTAAACCTAAAACAAGGAACAATGACCGTTAACCAGTACGCGGCCAAATTTGAGGAACTATCCTGTTACGCCCTAAACTCCATCCCGAACAAGAAGGCTAGGAGATTCGAGTGGGGACTAACGACTGCTCAAAAGACTGTTGTGGCTCAAGCTTTTACCACCTATGCCAAAGTCGTGAAGTGTGTACTCCGGCTAGAGAGTGAGGAAACTGACTTTAAAACCCGATGGAAGAAGGCGAATAATAGCACCGGTGGACTAATCCGAACCCAACCCCTTAGCAACAACCATGGACCCTAACCCACCAAACCTTCTAACCCGCCTCAAAACAACCAACCTTGGAGGATTGCTATCCCCGGAAGTGGCGAACCAAAGTGAGGTGGTCGAGACATAGCGACAGTTCAGTGCTTCAACTGCCAGGCTATGGGTTACTATAAGTGCGACTGCCCCTAACTTCAAAGGGAAAGGAATGGGAGCTTTAGATAGACAGGTTTTGTGAAATAAAACCCTGGAGGCCCATCGCAGCAGCAAAACAAAGGAAACCAGCCCATGGGAACACAGCAGGGTACTGAATGGCGTATTTTTGCGCTGCAAACTGAGGAACAAGAGCAGGATCCTGCTGTGATCCAAGATATGCTACTATTATAGTATATGCATACAAGTCTTGTTTTGATTCTGGGGCATCGCATTCATTTATCTCTACTGCCAGCATAACTGCACTAGCACTGGAAACAGAACCCCTAAGTACGAGTACGAAAGTAACATCGTTGTTGGGGGGAGAATAGCTGTTAGTCTAGTGTGTAAAAGGTGCGAACTAGGAGTAGCCAACCTGCGCCTAAACTGCGATCTTAGAGTGATCAACATGGCAGATTTCGATGTAATCCTAGGGATAGACTGGCGATCAGCACATCGAGCGGTCATAGACTGCCATCAGAAGATAGTGACAGCTTATACTCTATAAGGGACTCATTTCCTTTTAAGGGGGATAGACAGACGGTGAGTTCGGCGACGAAAAAGATCGAAGTGGCAGAACTAACTATTTGGATGGCTCGCTAATCTCCAATTGGAAGAAGCCGGGAGAATGGAAGTGGGATTACCACACATCATTTGCGAGTATGCCGATGTTTTCGCTGAAGAACTTTCTGGCGTACCACCTCAAAGAGAGATAGACTTCTCTATAGAACTCCAACTGGGAATAGCACCCAACTCTATGGTACCGTACCGAATGGCCCCGACAGAACTAAAGGAGGTCGAGATCCAATTGCAAGAATTATTGGACAAAGGATTTATCAGGCCAAGTACATCACCGTGGGAAGCGTCTGCATTGTTCGTAAAGAATAAAGAAGGAACGCTTCGACTGTGTATCAACTATAGGAAGTTGAACCAAGTCACAGTCAAGAACCGATATCCGTTGGCTAGGATTGTAACGCCCCCAAATTTTTGGTACATTAATGAGGCATTTATTACATAATAAAGAGAGTCTGGCTCATTATTACATCAGAAATACATCAATAGTAAAGGGTACATTTATTCAACAAGGAAGGAAACTAGGGTTCCTAATACTATTCTGCCTGCTCTTCCATTCTAGTAAGCTCATCTGCTCCAAAAGCTTCCACGGTTAACTGTTCGTTTTGAACATCTACAAGGTCTGACACATTATACTAGCGTCGCCACCGATATAATATGTCAGGGTCACCAAAGGTAACACCATGAGCTACAAAGGCTCAGCAAAACAATTTCATACCCGCTAACCCATAACTAGCAAACAAGAGATTAAATACAACAGACAATAACAATCACACATCCACATTCACTATTCAACTATCGTTGGTGTCCATGATTTTTCGAGTTTTTCCTACGCGGCTCATCGTAGACCGTGTCATCATTTCATATACCGTTCAACATTTCCAAAATCATTTTTAAACACATCCAACCTCGGTTCCGCCATTCCGGGTTCCCGAGTATCCTCACAATAGTTCCGCCGCACCGGGTTCCTATTGGCACACAATTGCATTGGCTCCTCTCCACGGATAACCAAGTCATACCTCACCATGGTTCCGCCGCTCCGGGTTCCCATAGGAACGCACACACCCTCACAATGGTTCTGCTATTTTGGATCCCCATTGGAACATACACACACCTCACACAATGGGCAAGTCCGGCCACATTGCGGTTTTGCTTCGTCGCAACCTAACCTCTTAGAAAGGTTCACACCCCAAGCGTAGGGCTAGGTCGTTGATAGCATATAAACCGGAAGACCGGATCGTTCCCACAGAGAAATCTTCTTAAGCGAATTTGGAATAGAAGTTGCTTAAAGATTGCGGCGTTCAAGCAGCCAACTTTGGAGTTTGGATTCGATTGACGAAATTAAACTTGGAAATAAACTAGGTTAAGATGGTCGAGTCAAAGGGATTGATTTACCCACGACTTAGCCATCAAACGGTTTCTTCATCTAACTCATGAATGGACCGAAACCGTCCGGATCCACTGGACGAATTAAAAGCTAAAGACTACTTATAACTTAATTCAAAGCTGTAATTCAAATTGAACTCATTTAACGCAAGTGAGAGACGAAAAAAGATCGTTCGCACGCGTAGGATTATCAAGCTCGTAACACAAGGCGATAAACTTCATTGATCAAAGAAGCCACCAACCCCATGATCAAAACTAGAAATCATGGGTTTAATTCATTCAAAACCTTAAGATTAAGCTAAAGTTAAGAGAAACCATTTAATGGACTAATCCATAGGGTGAACCTCACCCCATGACCGAACCGATTAACTACTCACTCATAATAAAAAGACTAGAAAACATGCTAAGAAATGAAAACATTATTAATAGAAGGTTGAAATGTTCAGCACAAAAAGCTGCTGGCCGAAGGGCATTGGTACCAATACCTAAAAAATGAGGTATTGGTACCAATCCAACTGTCTTCTAATTCGGCATGATGGTACCAATACCTAAAAAATGAGGTATTGGTACCTCTGTGTGAAAACAGCAGAACAAGGTCAGCTTGGTCCATCATGCCTTGTCGAACCCCAACGGCCTTCCAATACTTGATTTCTTGATCAACGAGACTTGGCGGAGGTATGCCATGTGGCCTTGGTCCCACGAATGTCCTCGGAACCATCATTGATGCGTTTGCCTCATTTGATACTCTTTGGCTCACTCCTCGCCAACCTTGACCTCCGGCCAATCTTCGTGGCTTCTTGTGGCACCGTTAGGCTCCGGTGACAATGACCATATGCCGCCGGGCACTTGAACTCTTGGTGACATACCGGAATGTCCCTTGGCGTACAAAATCGCCTTATTAGCACGTTTTACCTGAAATACACAAAAACGTACCTTACGTGCAATATCACATAAAAACGATTACTTAAACATATAAAAGCTACAAATTAGAGGATTAAAGCCCCAAGATTATACAATCTTGGGTGCTAATCAGGTTTCCAAAACATTTCACCATTTTCAAACACGCCTTTTCATTAACCACACCCTAGGTGTCATGTTTCTACTTTCTCGGTTTTCGTGTCTCGTTACATGCATAGACTCTGCGGTAGGACTTTCCACATACACAACAACAAATCATTCATTGTAATCTAACAAGATCATCCAACTCTATTTTATACCACAAGCAATACAAGCAATTCATGTATGCATGCTCATAACCATTCAGAATATCAAAACACGAATACTTAAAGTAAATAGGTAAAGATACACTACATATAATTTGGAGTAGTAGATAGGGAGAATCTACCGTTCTTCTAGGCGGTAGTAACGGCTTACGGACGGTAATCGGCGGTCGGACGGAGTAACTTCCTACGGTGGTCTCCGGTAGCTTCGAAAGAGAAAGGTCTCTCTCGAAACCTAATCTTGACTAAACTATTTAAGCTTTTTGGATCGGAGGGTGGTCGAGTGGCGGTTTAGTGGCGGCTTTGGATGAGTTTCTTGAAGAACACAAGAAGAACGAAGCAAGAACAAAGGATTTCTAGAGAGAAGTTGGAGCAAGAAGCGAAGGTGTGAGTTGAAATGCTTGGAATGGAGTCCTATTTATAGGAAAATTCTTGGCTCTCTCTCCTCTCTTCAAGCCCCCCCCTCTCTCCATACCTCAAATTTTGAACACTTGTCAAGCAATCTTTGAAAGATCAAGGCCTAACCATAAGCTTGCATGGCTAGATTGTACCAAGCATTGGATTTGGAAGATTTTGAAAGATTTGATGGAGGGAAATGATAAATGTACAAGATTTTGGTTTTAAACAATCATAGAAGTACAATGGAGAGTTAGGTTTGGCTAGGAAGAAGATTCACCCAAGGATTTGAAAGATGAAGAAGATCATGGAAGGTACAACCAATCTTCCTTTCTCTTTCCTCCTTCCTCTCTCTCTCTCCCTCTCCCTCTCTCCCTCTCTCTCCCAGCTTCCCTCTCCCTCTCTCTCTCTCTCAAGTACACTACATATATATATACACACATATAATAACATAAAAGTACAAAAGTACAAGATTTTCAAATCCAAATACCCCATTATAGAAATCTAATTAGGCACATGCCCCATTAAACAAATAGATGTTGTACTAACAAATCTAGGGTTTTGATACATGTGTACAAATGCCCTATATTTAAATATAGATGTGTTACCAAGTACCCCAATTAAATAAAAGGCTAAGATTTTCCCTATTAAAATAATAATAAAGTATAAGTACTAGTTTAATAAAGTACTTTAGAAATCTAAGGTTTAGATATACCCCAATATTTTAATACATAAAATCACATGGAAAATCCATACTTGATTATTTAAACAAAACCTTGTACCTTGTTAGAAGATTAAGGCTATTACCCAATAGGTAATAATTTCCCTTGTGGTTAATAACCAATGGATAATAAAAGGGTGGAAGAATCCCCAATAAACAATGCATATATGTACTTTGCACATGTGGATATACACTATTAAAATACTATATCTTTGTACTATCAAAATATTTTAATGAAAGGCCTAATGTCCAATGGACAAAGATTACCCTAACATCTATTGACCAATGGGTAAAGGCGAAAGGTTCAAAAGGTTCATCTAGTAACTAGGTGAGTTTGGTTGCTCGGTTCCTTCAAGTAGTCGGTTGGAATCTAATTCGATTGGCCCCGAAGGACTAGAATCTAATTACGACGGATTACTGAAAGTAAAAATAAGTAATTCAAATAAATTCAAATATTTAACGAAATTTTTACCTTCTAAAAATCAGGGCTGTTACAAGGATCGATGATCTATTTGATCAATTAAGAGGAGCAACCTGCTTTTCTAAAATTGATCTCCGATCAAACTATCATCAGTTAAGGATTCGGGATGAGGATATCGCCATGACAGCCTTTCGCACCAGATACGGACACTACGAGTTTGTAGTAATGCCGTTTGGGCTGACTAACGCTCCAGCAATATTCTTGTGTCTCATGAACAAGATTTTTCAACCCTAGCCAAACCAATGACCAGACTAATTCAGAAAGAAGTGAAGCTGGATTGGAATAAAGCCTGTGAGAGATCCTTTAGGGAATTGAAAAAGAGACTGACCTGTGCACCGATACTTATCATTTCCAAGTGGGATGTTGATTATACGGTCTACAGCAACGCGTCAAGAGATGGCTTGGGATGCGTGCTAATGCAGAATGGAAAAGTCGTAGCCTTCGGAGCTCGGCAACTCCGACCTCATGAAAGCGAATAACCCTCACTATTCGAATCCGAGCGTGCACCTAATTTCGAGGACGAAATTACTTTAGGGGGATAGCTTGTAACGACTTTGATTTTTAGTATATAAAAAAAAATTCTCGTTTAAATATTGAAATTTTTTTTAGACTTTGGATAGTAATCATTTTTTTTTCAAAAGTAGTAAACCTAGACTTGTCATGCATGCAAATCTATAAAATAATAGCATTGAACCTATTACCCATCAAAGATACTTTCTTAGATTCCTAGGTACATACTAGCCTATTTTTTTTAAGCTTGCCTAGATATACTTTCTAGGAAATTGTTATCCATTGGCCAATAGCATGCCACTTAGCCTTAACCATAGTCATTACACTTTCTTTGTCTTATACACACCGGTCTTATACACATCGGGGCGGTTCCGGAGACATCCAAAAAAATAACTTAAAAAATACCTCATAGTTTTCGATCAAATTTTGATGATCCGAGCCGTTCAATGTGATCAGAACGTGATTTTAAGGGTACTCGTGAGAAATCAGTAAAAAAAAAGACCGGGAAAGGCTTGATCTGAACAGTTTCGAACAGTTTTTTATTGAACGGTTCAAATAAAAACTTCTCAAATCAAGCATTTCTAGGTCATTTTGTTTGCTAATTTCTCGTGAGCACCCTTAAAATCACATTCTGCACACATTGAACGGTTCAGATCATAAAAATTTGATCAGGAACTATGAGATTTAGATTTGGGGTGTTTTTTTAGGTATTTTTTTGGGTGTCTCTTGAACCGTTCCGTATACACACACACACATATATTATATAAATTTATATGGATGCATGGGAAAAAGGAAGAGAGAGAGAAAAAGGTGTGTGTGTGCATGTGCCTACTTTATCCTAGAAAATTATGCTTCCTTACATTTTTTTAGCCTTTAAGCCTAATTACCACATGACAACCCATTCCTAGACTATAATTATCTAGGATTTGCCTAAAAAGTTTAAGATCCTACTTGTCTTATATAGCCTTAAGCCTATAATGAAAAAGACAAATCATGGCATGCTTGGGAGGCTTGATTGGACAAGACCATGGAACAAATCCATGGAAAAGAGAGAGAGGGAGATTTTCGGCCATTGTAGAGAGAGAGAGAGAGAGAGAGAGAGAGAGAGAGAGAGAGCCAATGTTTTGCTATAAATAGGACCCTTCACTTGCCATTCAACTCACACCTTCCATCTTTCAATTTCTCTCTCTAGAATTCTTGTGTTCTTAAAATTCTTCCTTTATTATTTTGAGTTCTTCAAGAAATTTATCCAAGGCCGTCACTAAACCACCACTAACCCACCATTTCAATTCATAAAGTTTAGTAGTTTAGTCAAGATCTAATTTTGAGAGAAACATTTCTCTTTCGAAGCTACCGTAAGCTTACCGTAGGAAGTTACTCCGTTCGATAGCCGACGTACTTACTTTTTTTCGTAGCCGTACCTACCGCAAAGAAGAACGGTAGCTTTTCCTTACTCATTCCTCTAAGTATAAAAGTAAAATTGTTTGATGCTTGTATTGTGCGAAATGTATATGACTATATTGAATATATCGACTTTATTTTTCGGGAAAACATATGTTGTTTTGAACTTCCCTAAAATGAAGAAAGAACGGATTTTCAAAATATAAACTTGAGCAAAAGTATTCGTCTTTTGATCTTTAGGATGGTTATGAGCATGTATACTTGAATTACTTGTCTTGTTGTAAAGCATAAATGATCTTCACTCCAAGGGCGTCCGTACATGTAGCGTTATTCTTTAAGTTGTGATCTGAGCATGTTAAGTAATATAGAGTTGGATGATCTTGCTAGTTTAGTTTCTAGATTATAATGAATGATTTTATGGTTACTTTTATGAAAAGTCCTGCCGCGGAGTTTATGCATGCAACGAGACACGAAAATCAAGAAAGTAGAAACATGACGCTTAAGGTGTTGTTAATGACAAGGTGTGTTTTGAAACCACAATGTGGCCGGACTTGCCCAATGTGTGGTGTGTGTGTGTGTGTGTAAAGGAAAGATTTTTCGAAGACTCAATGGGAACCCGGAGCGGCGGAACCATTGTGGTATACTTGGAAATCCGGAGCAGCGGAACCGATGTTGGAATTGTGGATTGGTTATCCGAGGAGAGGAGCCAATGCAAAATTCAATGTTTTGTGTGCCAATGGGAACCCGGGGCGTCTGAACCATTGTGGTATACTCGAGAACCCGGAGCGGCGGAACCGAGATTGGAATTGTGGATTGGTTATCCGAGGAGATGAACCAATGCCAAATTCAATGTTTTGTGTGCCAATAGGAACCCGGAGCAGCGGAGAGGATACTCGAGAACCCAGAGCTGCGGAACCGAGGTTGGGTGTGTTAAAAATGATTTTGAAAATGTATATGAAAAATGGTGACATGAGTCGCGTAGGAGAAACTCAGAAATCATGGACACCAACGATAGTTGAATAATGAATGTAGATGTGTCATTATTAACTGTTTCAATTAGATATGCATGTACTATGTGGAAATCGTTAATTTTGTGATATACTGCTTGTAAGTTAAGGGTTAGTGGGTATGGATTATTCTATTGAGCTCTCGTAACTCATGGTGTTACCTTTGGTGACCCTAACATATTATACTAGTGGCGACGCTGGTAGAATGTGTCAGACTTTGTAGATGATCAAGGTGAGTTGTACATCTTGGAGGCATTTGGAGCTGAAGAGCTGGCTAGGATAGAGGAGCAGGCAGAACTGTAGTTAGGAACCCTAGTTTTCCTCCCTTTTGTAATGAAAGTATGCTCATGAAAGTTATGATATAATAATGAGCCAGACTCTATTTAGATATTCAATAAAATTGTCTATTTAACGTTCCAAAAATTCGGGGCGTTACAATTACAAAATACTCCTCAAAACTATATATGCGCTAGTGGTATTTTAAAACTCAGTGGAGTCAAGTGACCTACCTTGCCATAGTGTGGGTCCGCCCATGGTTGTAATTGAGTTGTGGACAGAGTGATCAATTGTTTTTGAGCAGAGTGTCAATTATTTTTAAGTTGGGTGTTCAAGATTATTACGACTGAATATTCAAAAAATGGCTAAACTAAAAGTATAACGTGTATTCTAAGCAATTTTTTTGAAGGGGGTGTTCATTTGAACACTGTTGCTTCCGTGTGGAACTGCCTCTAATGGATCGTGTTGGAAACTTGACGGAACTTAGGTGGTGTTGTCCTATGGGCTTTTGGGCTTCTTAACGTTTTATCTCTTTATTCAAAAAATGCACAGAAGTTTAGTGTATTTGAACTAAATTTTTTTAGATTATTTATTTATCTAGATGAGAGAAATCAAAAAAAAACAAAAAAAAATACTTTTACCCTAATAATTTTGGCAATATCCAAGATAAAGTTCCGAAGTCAAAAAATTTTGATTTTTCAATTTTTTTTATTAAGACAAATCAATAATCTATAAAAATTTGACACCAAAATGACATACGTGAAAAAAAAATAGATGAAAGGCCAAAAAGCCAAAAATCCCTTTTAAGGAGAACACGTTAACACCACTTTACTTTGAACTTTGAACTCCAAAGACTAGAGCGTTAAATTGGGACCGAGTACATAGAAGACCACCGACGTTTGGACCGTTTAGTTTTAGGGCAGCAGCCAACGTTTTTACACAAAGCCACTGTCACACTCACTGTGGCTGTTCCATTAAAAATACTACGGAATACTAAAACGTACTTCCTCCGTCCCAATTTATTTGTCCCAGTTCTATTCTAACTGGATAAAAAAATTAGTTATATCTTTAAATTGATAATGAATTTTATATCTAATAAGGATCTTGTTTGATAGATCTCGATTTGTTCTATAATACAATATTTTCAAAATCACCTAAAATATTATAAATTACAAAATATAATAAATTAAAAAGTGACACGAACTCAAAAATAACAATTAAATTGGGACGGAGGTTACCTCTTTGACCTTTCACCTCTACGGTATACATGTGCCTATCACAGACCAAATAAAAAAAAGGAAAAAAACAAAACGAAACTTAGGCCCCCTGTACGTGCGTTTTCGATTGTTAATGATCGCTGACATTCCGTTGGCCGGTTCTTCATACGTGTCACATGCCTACCCACCCAGATAGACTTTGGAGAATTGGTGGGGACAATGTTTACTTACCCTTTCGGCGGTCTCAAGTTCCAAAATTACCCAAAACTTTGCGTCCTAATCAATGACCAATGAATGATAACATTTCTTGTCTGAACCAGTTTGCCGTTATTGTGGAGTGCAAGTCTCAAAAAGAGCCTACTTGTAAAATTTGGGACCAAGTCCATCTAGTACAAAAGGCAAATCTGAAAATAGACACTCAAATGCTGAGTTCTTCTAAACTTAATTTATTTTTTCTTATCAAAAAAACAAAAAAAAAAAAACTTAATTTATTTTTTTATTGTGTGTTTTGTTCATGTTTTTTGAATTTTTGTTAGATTCGTGTGATTTTTTTTGAATTAATAATCCATCTCGATGAGAGAATTCTAAAAAAATACAAAATTATGACCAAAAGCAAAAAAAAAAGTTCACTAATAGATCATCATTTTAGAGTTCTGCTAGCCGTACTAACCCATTCCACACCGAAACCATACCGACGGTCTCGCCGGGAAGTCTCCGACCACCGGATGGCCGATCCGAGCCATCCAAAAATTCTATAAAAAAAAACCGAGGGGGCTATTGCGAAAATCAATGGCATCCGATATGTGTAGAGTCTTTGGATCGAGTACCCTATTTTTCGTGTATACAGTATACACTAAAAATAGGGTACTCGATCTAACCACTCTAAACACATCAAATTCCGTTTATTCTCGCGAAGGCCCTCTCGGTTTTTTTTTTAGAATTTTTGGACGGTTCGGATCGGCCGTCCGGTGGTCGGGGGACGGCCCGGCGCGGCCGTCGGTACGGTTTCAGTATGGAATGGGTCGGTACGGCTAGGATTTCTCATCATTTTAACATCAAATTTTTCTAGTTTTGACCTAGTCTGGTCTTGTAACAGCCAATCTCGATCACCCTTCTACGGAAAAAATGATACTGTATATACCAGCAGTTAAATTTAAATCAAAACAACACAACCTCTTTTTGACACTCTAGGGCCTGTTTATTTGATCAAATAGGAACTTCTTATTTGAATATTTATCCTAGGAAACTACGTAATTGGTCAAGCTTAAATGTGGCAGTTGGATGCATTGGGTAGTGAATTAGTGATTATGGTAAAGGTTTGGTCGGGGAACGGTATATATATGGTGATGGTGATGCAGCAACAGAGAGGTGGCAGTGAAAGCCAGACTTAAAACCTTAGTTTTGATACCATATTAGAATAAAACGAAGATGAGAAAATGTGTTATTGGATGCAATATGACACTCTAAAATAAGACCTTTCTTATAATTAGGGGAAATATATAAAAACGAAATAAGACCATTATTATGACCAAATTCTTTTGATCTAATGGGCCAAAAGAAACTTTATATTAGACCCACTGACCAAACTCGAGCAAGTCATGGAAAATGACCCAAATGAATAGCTCGAAAAGATTGGCGGTGTCTGACTGAAAGAAAGAGAGAGGCCTATCATGCACAGAACCAAAGAAAAATCGAGTCGAGAGCACCAAAAGGACCACAAATGTATAACCACTGCACGCCGTGTGGGGTTCATTCTGGGATTTGTACAGATAATTCGAGTCATTTAATAATTTTAAGAAAAATTGAGTGAGCCCGCAAAAAATCAGTTCAATCCGATATATGTAGGTATTCGATCCAATCTTCCCATTTTTGAAAAATTAGAAAAAATGGAAATATTGGATTTTTCAATTTTTCAAAATGGAAAGACTGGATCGAGCACCTACACATATCGGAATGAGCTGATTTTTTATGGGCCCACTCGGTTATCTTTTTAAAATTATTAAACAGCTCTGATCATTCATGCAGGGCTCGGAGTGGGCCCTACAAGGCGTGCGGTGGGCGTATCCTTTTTGCCAAACGGACAAGGGGCCAATCAATGTCAAACAATGCAAACGCGTACAATCTAATTTAATTTATGGCCCTTAATTTGTTCTTAAACTCTTTTTTTTATATTTTATAATCTCGTTTACGGTCCGTACGGGCCTGTTTTTGGGCACCTCGACTTATCTAGGGGTCGAATCCCACCATCTACTTGTGATAAACTCAATTAAAGTCGGAGCAGAGCTCCATATAAACTGATCTTAAATGATCAGTTGATAGCACTTGAGAGATTTCAAACCTGAGACCTAAGAAGGAAGTAAACTCCTAGCTAATTTCCATATCTAGACCTTAGGAGGGAGTAAACTTCTAGCTAATTTTGTACAAAATTCATAAAAAGAAAAAATATTAAAAATACCCTATACATTTTGGGTTGTTTTTCTCTTGTTAACTTTTTCCAAGTGGTGTAAAAAAATTCAATCTTTTATCAAAAATTGAAAAACTCTAAAAAAAAAATTTTAAAAAAAGGGATTCTACTGTTGATTTCACATCTTCAAGTTAGCTCAAACTTAAGAGCGAAATGCTTAAAAAGCATTTTCCAAATATTTCTTGTTTTCAAAGAATTCTTATTTTTAAATTGGAATCATATGTCTTTTTTCTTATATATATTTTGGTGTTCCTCTTATTGAGACGGGTCTAAATGTAACAAATATGGACTAACAATGAAAAATGTTACAAAAAAAATTTCTTAAACACTTGATTTTTAATTAATGCAAAAGTATATATTTAATTCCTAATTTTTTAAATCAATCATTAAAAAAAAATTAGAATCATGAGCAATTATAAGTGATTTATTCAGTTAATTTTGTTTTCTATAAATGGGGCACCAATAGTGTATTACTCCAAACATCCAACAAAAGGAGGGTAATCCATCATAAGGGAGGTTAGTGCTCTTTTACATAAAGCAAGGGAGATCAGTCTAATTGTAAGAAACCTAGCTCATAGTAGGTGAATGTAACTTGGGTCTTGGGTATAATCATCAACTAAAATAAGTACTTATTTTTAAAAAATATATATTATTTTTTGAAATTAAAAGTAATATATTATGAGAGAATGACATGTCTCATAAAACGCGAAATAAGTACTTACAAAATAAGAATCTTAACCGAACACACTTATCCTAGTTTTTTTTTTCCCTAACTAAGCCTAGCGAAACGATCAACCAAGCTTTAATCAAGTAGACAAATACCATAGCTCAGCTCTCTTACCCAAAGAGTAGAGGAGGCCGCTTAGAGCATCTCCAATCCAATACTCTATTTGAGAGTATCAAAATAGTCTATTTTATTCATAAAGTGATTTTAGAGGAAATTACTATTCATATTTACTCCAACCACAAATCCTCTATTTATTCATAAAGTGATTTTAGAGGAGATCCTCCATACTTTCTCCCATCCTCTAAATATAGAGGATCAAAATCTCATCCTCTCAAATAGAGGAGGCTTGAAAGGATGGGTTGGAGAAGTTCTATATTCTCAAATGGAGGAATAGAGCATGGATTGGAGATGCTCTTAGGCCCCTCAAAAAATTGTAAAGTACAAAAAAACATAGTACCCGACATAGAAGCTTAAAAAAAAAAAAAAATTAGTACCATACCTTTTTTTTTTTTTTGATCGGCGAAAATTTTTATTAGGAATCTTGTCAAAGGTATAACAAAAAAGGGGAAGGGGAGCCCAACCAAAGGTTGAACAAATACAGCCAAGGGCAAAAGCCCAATCCAACGGGACAAGCCCAAAAGCCTAAGGCCTAAAATGCCAAAATCAAATAATGAAGCTCAAGAAAACCCCAAAGGCCAAAAAGCCCAGATATTACAATACAGCCCAATCTGATAGGCTAAAGCCCAAATATACAACAGAGCCCAATCCAGAAGCCCAAAACCAAACCCTAAAGCATAACCACATCACGACCACCCGCCGCACCACCAGGTCTTGACAGAACCACCACTAAACTGTCGGAATACTCCTCCACCCCACCATACCTTGCGTATAAGTTCCAAAGAAATTCATCGAAATTCAACTTTAATTCGTCAGAATGTTAAGGTTGGCCTTGCGAACGAGCCTACAAATCTAAGCTGGTTTATTAACTTTGAATTAATTAAGCTTGAATGAGTCCTCAATTACATAGCCAAATCTCAAAGGGCTCGCATCGGGCTCAGTTTATTTGTAACCCTAAATCTTAGATTCACTTGAATGTGAATATACATACTAGCTATTGGATTTTTT
Organism: Rhododendron vialii; assembly: GCF_030253575.1. NCBI lineage: Eukaryota > Viridiplantae > Streptophyta > Magnoliopsida > Ericales > Ericaceae > Rhododendron > Rhododendron vialii. The sequence goes on along the minus strand of NC_080557.1, from coordinate 20,168,795 downwards.
TTTTTTAACCTTCACTATTGTCTAATTATAAGAATTGGCAGAGCCACTTGATGACCAGTAGGGCATGGGCACCCACTAAATTTTTAAGTTTTTTTTATTTTCAATTTTTTATTTTTTTTTATAAATTGATTTCTTAAATTGCTCTTCTGATCACATTTTAAGACACTTTGTATACCATTTGATTCTCGACTTTTTATTCCACCACTGGTGAAATGAGATGTTTAATGCAAAAAATAGCCACTACTTACCATTTAAAACTCTCCCATGTATAATTTGATTCTTGACTTTTTATTCCACCCCACTGGTGAAATGAGATGTTTAATGCAAAAAATAGCCACCACTTACCATTTGAAACTCTCCCATGTATAATGTCCAGATTTATAAGTGGCTAAACCATGAGTTATATACATTATACTTTATTAGTTAGTCATGATTTTGAAAATAATCTTATCTCTTGTCTTTGTTGATAGAATCCACAATGCAAGACAGATTTGGAGGTTTAGGGATAAAACTTGAAAAGAAAAATACATTATTTCTAGTTGGATCAAGATTGTTGAATATTGCTATGTCAATTTTTTTTTTTTTTTTTGAAAATGTCAATTCATTCAAGCCTGAAGGTGAAGATTACATCGCAAAATACAGGAGTGTACCAAACTACCCAATCCGAGACCCTAGGACACCCTGCAAACTCAAATCAGCACGAGGTGCCGATATAAGAATCCCGTCTGGGACAAAACAGAGAGATCTCAAACGAAATTCCAGTACAAACCATTACACAATAAAACAGATATAATCAAACGATGAAAAAAATACAAGCGAGAGGAAGACTGCTCCCATGGACAAACCACCACGATCGGAGCGACCGCCCTGACATGCCCAAGGCCGAGACCAGACCTCCCTTCACCTTCGATTTGCCGTTGACGGCCCAGAGAAAAGAGAAACGTAGGCGAGACCAACTGGAGCTGATACGAAGACCCCCAACAGAGACCCCACTGTTGCCACTGCCGCAAAACCGCCATAACACCACCGCAATAGCCGCCGACCACAGTTGTAATGACCCGAATTTTCACGTCAATTTTTTTTAAAATAGTTTTTTATAATTCTTTTACTAAAAATCATTTTATCATTTATTAAAGTTTTTGTATTATTATTATTCAACTCTGGGAGCTAGCCATTAAAAACCCTTTGATATCATAGGATTTTTCCATATCTTGAACCATGATATCCTTGTATCCAACTATTATAGAACCCTAGCCTTAAGTTCATGATCCTAACAATCTAGGATACGATTGGATTATATTTTATTAGATATGATTCGGATAAGATTAGATATGATTAGGATACGATTTTATTGGATATTATATAATATATTGTTAGATTATATAAGATTTGATTAGATATTATTAGATATAGTTGGATTTTCTTAGATTTAATTTAGATATTATTAGATTTTATAAGCTACGGTTATGATTTTCTAGATATGATTTAGATTCTCCTCCCATTAGTATAAATAGGCTTCTCCCATCCATTCCACACACCACACCTCACTTCTCATTCCAATGGCTAGCTGAGAGAGAGAGAGAGAGAGAGAGAGAGAGAGAGAGAGAGAGAGAGAGAGAGAGAGAGAACAACTTAAGAGTTTAGTTTATAAATAGTTAGTGATGTTTTGAAGGGTGGATATTGGTATGGAAAAATATTTTTAAGGCATTGACTCGTGGACAAAACAGCCGGTCATATTTGAGGTAATCCGGAGAGTATACGATATGCTTCCTACTTCCAGAATCCTTTCTTCACTCTCACTTTTGTATTCCTTTTGATTATCTCGTGATTTTTGTTTAATCTTGTGGATATCATTGGAAAGTGAAATGATTGGTATCGAATATGATGTTGTTGGATGAGTACTATAGAACTGTTTAGTACAGGGATCGAGTGAACTCATGCACCAATAGCCTATCCAATAGCTAGAATGGGTCGAGGATGACTCGGTGAGGAAGGTATTGGGGGAGTGTCACTGGTCATGTATTGAGAAGGACATGGCATGAGGTCCCTTGTGATTGTTGCTTTGACTTGATGGCCGATTATCGTTTATTGATTCCACTTATGAGCTTTGTTATTCTGTTGTATTGTATACATTCCGGATAATTTTTTTTTTAGGAGTGGAGCCGGATTAGTGGAAATTGAATTGGAGCATATAAGGATTAATTTGGAGAGGTCTTGGAAGAGTTGATAATTTTGGAGCATGTAGAAGATTATTTAGAAGGCGACTTAAGATTATTGTGGTGGTGTAATTTATTTATGGAGAAAATAGGGCCTAGAAGTGTTTGAAATAAAATGTATTTTGGAGTTATTTATAGAAAATAGCGGAGCATTACAACAGTCACCCTCAAAATTGGCCAACATCGGAACCTAATAAGCTTATTCTGCCCACCACCCAATCACCGGACCTGGGGGAAACCCAGACCAGCACAGGCCGAATCTAGGAGGACCTAGATCGGAAGACCACCGGACTGACAACCGGAAAAAACGAAAACAACAAAAGGAAAATCCCACCCCCAACCGCACACCTTATTACCTCGACGCTGGCCTCGAGCAGAACAGATTTGGAGCCACCGAGTGGGACATCGGACTGTGGAGCACCACCGGTCGCCGGACAGAGCCGCCAAAAGGGGGGACCACGCCGACCCAACACCACAAGCGCCCCAAACTAGGAGCACATGAAGCCCAATGCCTGGCGACGATGAGGCGAGGATGGGGAGGGAGGAAGAACGAAAAAGAGGGGGGGAGGAGGGAGAGAGAGGCGGAGGCCTCCTCCCCCAAGCAGTGGCAGCTAGGGTTTTTTTTTTCTAGAGAGAGAGAGAGAGCAGAGGGCTAGAGAGAAATGAAAAATGTTGATGAAGACACCAGAATTGTTAATATTGCTATGTTAATTATTGTGCATCTAACAGCTCTTAGAAGTGCGTTTAAAAGTGGCTCGTTAATTTTTGACTACGCCCCTGATTATAAGATCACTCTGCATGACCGTTTGTAATTAGAGTAATTATTGAGTGCTCATTGTGCTCCTGTAACCTTCTCTATTCCTACGTGGTTTTAATAATTTTCCTTGCAATTGTCCACTAACCTTTGACTTTTTGGAGACCTGCTATGGGTACAACACTTTTGTGTACAACAATTGTACACTAACTTGTGTGGGACCATTCTGAGGTCCCACATAAATGATATGAGTCATGTAATTTGTTCAGAATTTTTTTTGAGGGGTTTTCGTAAAAAATCAGTTCAGTCAGATATTAGTGCTTCATCCACACGTTTTTTTTTTTTTTTTTTGTCTCTAATCGTAGAACCAATAAAATAACGTATGGATCAAGTACTTATCGAAATCCGACAGAACTAATTTTTTACAAAGACCCTTCAAAAAATATTTTGGACAAATTGAAAGGCTCAGAATATTTGTGTGGGACCTCAAAATGGATCCCACATAAAATGGTATACAAGTGTTGTACCCATAGCAATTTCGGACTTTTAATTTGCCTAGATTTTCCATTTTTCTTTGATCATATCATTGTCAGACTTTTTAGTTGTCATAACCTTGGCGTGTATCTCTGACCTCTACCTTCAATTTGAAAACTACCGGCCGGTTATAGAGGTGTCAAATGGGCCGTGCCGTGACGACCTATTTAATTTCGTGCTTACTTTGCTTCGTGCCGGCCCATTTACTTTATTTACTTAAATCGTGTCGTGTCGTGCCATGCCGTTTATCAATCGTGCCGTGCCGTGCCGTGCCGACCCGTTTACTTAAATCATGTCGTGCTGTGCCGTGCCATTTGCCAATCGTGTCGTGCCGTGCCGGCCTGTTTCTGAAATCGTGTTGTGTCGTGCCGGCCCATTTTCTTAAATCGTGTCGTGTCGTGCCGTTTTCAATCGTGCCGGTCCGTTTTCTTAAATCGTGTCGTGTCGTGCCAACCCGTGTTCTTAAATCATGTCGTGCCGTGCCGTTTTCAATCGTGTCAAGATGTGTCGCCCATTTACTTAATCGTATCATGTCGGATCGGGCCAGGCCGGGCCGTTTTAAGTCGTGTTGTTTTAGTCTGCCCTAACATGTGTGGGTTGACTTAAGGCATAACTAATCTTGCATCAGACATATAACCATTGTATGCATTTGATTTTTTGACATATTGGAAACTCAGCGACATTGGGTAAGGATAGAGAGATCCTTGCATTCACTGCATCCTCATAAAAAACAAGGGATGAGTGTGTGTGTGTTTGAGAGAGAGAGAGAGAGAGAGAGAGAGAGCGAAGTTGCTATTCAGCTTCGGTTGTCCCTTTTTTTTTTTTGAGCGTCCCCTCTTTTTCCTCGCTTTTCCAGCTTCCTACTTAATAAATCTTAGACTATTTTTTGGTTAGTATACAAGCGAGTTTGGTAAATGGCTCAATCAATCTGCAGTTGCGCTTTCAATTCTTATTGTCGCACATTTGAATAGTTTGAGGTGTTTTCTTAAAAAAGCTTTAACCGTTTTACGCTCCTACTAGTGCACGAGAATTATGTTAGGCAAAAGGTCTACACTCGGTTTCAGAATATCATAATCACTCTGTAACTTGCAGAAGAGAAAAAGGAGATGACAATTCACAATGAAAGGAGAAAAATAACAATGGACTCTGCATTTTCATATACCATGGCACGCCAAAAAAATTTAACAATTAAAAAAATAACATATTACAACCCCTAATTAAAAAGAAATTCTTGGTCTTAATGAAGTAAAATTTAACAATTAAAAAAATAACATATTACAAATAGTCCTATTGTCCTAGTCCAGGCTATCCAGCTAACCCTTATTTATATGTTTTTTCCCCTTATTTCTACTATGTATTTTTTTTCTTTTTTGTTTGACACTTTTTTTTTTAATTTCTTGTTAGATTTGGGGTAAATAATATATGACTTTTGCACGTTTTCTTTCATATTAAATTATTCTTGCACCATAAATATTTTGATAAGTTTTTTTAATTTTACTTGTTATCTTGTATTGTAATGTTAAATTTGCAAACCAAAGGTCCAAAACCTATTTAATTTTACTAACAAAAACAAAACAAATATTTTTACCAAATAAAATTTGATAGTTTTTTAAAAGTGAAAAATAATTTTTTAATAAATTTTTTTAAAAAAAAATTAAATATCTAAGTTGTTTACCTTTAAAAAAAAGGTAAACAAATATTTTTTACCGAATAGAAATTGTTTAATTTTTTAAAAATTTAAAAAAAAAAGCCATTTGGCTTATTTAATTTTTTTTCCCGTGCCTCATGTCGTGCCGGGTCGTGCCCGTGCCCGTGCCCATGCCCGTGTTTTGCTAGAACTGTGCCATGCCGTGCCGTTCCTGTCCACTTTTCGTGCCCGTGCCCGTGTCGTTCCCGTCTACAACTGTGTCGTGCCGTGCCAGGCCAACTTTCGTGTCGTGCCTATGCTGTGCCGCCCACTTCCGTGCCCGTGTCGTGCCCCGGGCCCACTACAATCGTGCTGTGTCGTGCCGTGCCAGGCTAATACCGTGCCTGTGACGTGCCGTGCTACCCCGTGCCCGTGTCGTGCCGTGCCGGCACGGCCCATTTGACACCTCTAGCCGGTTAGCTTTAATTATGGCCGTATTGCTTATTAATTGTGTAAACCCGATTAAAATAATCTCAATAAATTTGTGGTTTCCCTATTAAGCTGCTCATTAACCTATTAATTGTCTAAGGCCCATCGAAATAATCTCAAGAAAATCTGTATTGCTTCTAGATCTGAGTTGAATCCAAACGGTTGCGTGAGGTTTCTTGAGCTTTTCAAGGGTGATGATGAAGGTGACAAAATATAGATCCACTAATGATGCTGCAGCACAGGAAGAAGATTCAATTGTAATCTTCCATCCACCTCTACGATCAAAGTGTTGGGTCTAATATTAGAGCTATAAGACTTTTCATGTTTTTTTTTTTTTTTCTCGTTTTGATTTTTGTTCTTGTTTCATATATATGGGATGATTTACTGTCGAATTGACAACATTTGAAAAAAAAAGGCCAAGACGTTCAATGATAAAAATAAATATATTGTGAAATATATCTCTAGCTACTCTTTGAGCCAATGCTCGTTAGACTTACATGTCTTTAGAGCATCCCCATTGTAATAAGTAAATGAGTGTGGATAAGCAAACTTAACAACAATACTCAAAAAATACCCCACATTGTAATAAGTAAAGTTACAAATCTTTTAGCAACTAATCAAATTCAATCATTCAATAACCAAACTTGACAATTTTTACCAATAACCAAACTCAAAACTCAATTACACCCTAGCCACATTGGAATAGACGAATAATTAGGTGTGGTCGGGTGCGTGATTGAAACTCGTTTGCGATTGGACATATGTGCATTTTGTATTGTGGGGTTTTTTTTTGTTAGGGATGCAAAAATAACCAATGTTGGGGTAAATGTTGTTAAGTTTAATTATGAACTAAATGGATAATCAAATGCTAACGTGACACATTTTTGTTATTTTTTTTGATTATTGGTTTTGATTTTTCCCATTGCGGATGCTCTAGAAATGCTATACTCTAAGAGCATCTCCATTATAATAAGAAAATAGGTCTAGATAAGCAAATTTAACAACAATGCTAAAAAATACCTTACATTATAATAAGCAAAGTTACAAGTCTTGTAGCAAATAACCAAATTCCACTTATTCTATAACCAAACTTAACAATTTTTACCAATAACCAAAACTTAATAACTCAAAAACACCTCACATTGGAATCGTCTCATCGAGACGAACAATTTGGTGTGGTTGGGTGCGTGATTGGAACTCGTTTGCGATTGAACAAATGTGTATTGTGTATTGTGGAGATTTTTTTTGGTTAGGGATGCAAAAATAACCAATTTAGAGGTAGAGGTTATTAAGTTTAATTATGAACTAAATAGATAATCAAATGTTAACGTGACATATTTTGATTATTAATTTTAATTATTACCATTGCGGATGCTCTAAGTAGTGTTACAAATGTTCAGCACCATCATTACTATACGTTAACATGATCTTTATAGTTAAGCAACAATACTATCCCCATAATACCCAGAGTTCGAAACATGTGGACTAGATTTCTTCTAGATTGCACACTAAAGCAAAATATAGGGCATCCAATATCTTATCCCACGACAATCATATGCTTGTCAAGCCCGGGATAGTTTTCATGATTGACAAGCGATCAACCATTCAATCAAAAAGAAACAAATAACAATGCATAGGAACAAAATAAGACCCGGCCAAAATATGAGCAGACCACACACAAGTCACAACCCCAAAACAGACCTCTCAACAAACAAAAACTTCCCAATTGATAACAACAGCTAGCAGAACGAAGGAACTGTCTGCATGATTAGAAGGAACGCTCATAGATGGCATGAAAAGGAACGCTCGTGTTGATATTATTTGAAGGGTCTTGCATCTAAATTTCCAATCATTCAATAACATTCCTAATTCTACTACACTAACCATGACCTTCACAAAATAGATTTTGCCATTAACACCCTTTTGTGAAAGGGATATTTTGAGATTTTTGTCGACCACTCAAATTGCCAACCCATCCACTCTCCTTTGTTCCTTTATATAGTGACATATATAGCTTGTTTTCTGTACCTTTTAAATTGGAAAATGATTCTAGCACTCCAAAACTTGATAACCGCACTCCAAAATTTGTCTTTTAATTAAGTAGGTTTGAGCTACTTAATTTTTATAAATGTTGAAGCCTACATTTAAAGAGGTACTTAATCTTTTATTTAATATAAATTTTGATTATCAAATTTACTTGATCACTTATTACGTAATTCATTCATTTTTAAGTGCTGAATTTGTGTTGTCAAACAACCTAGACAATCTTTTGGCTTTGTCCAAATTTGTGTTTTACAATAGTTAGATGATTATTTTGGCTTTGCTAAGATTTTTGGTAATGAACTCTGTTACGTAAGTGTCGCTGAGTAATTATATAATCTTCTCAATTTTGTCAAAAAAAAAAAAAAAACAACCTAGACAATCGATGAAACAAAAAATCAGAGCATGAATTTTGTATAATCGGGTCAAACGAGGGACTCCTTAGGCAAAATTAAAGTTTAGGGAGTGGAAGGTGTGCCCACCCAAGGTTTATTGATTTGATCAAAATCGTTTATTTTGTTGGTCTCGTCGAGTTCGGTCAACCATAAAAGTAAATAATAATACTAATAATAATAATAATAAACCGACATATCCAACATCGATAGTTTAAAAAGTTACTAATATTGTTTGTATTGGGAAAGGTTGGGCGATTGCAAGATTTTGAACATTGTTACTTTATCACAAATGCTAACGTTATTTTGGTGTGATTGTGCTTAATTACAACTCATATTTTACGGTTACAAAAATGTCGATGCCCTCACTATGTCAAATTCTTGACTCTGTCACTGTACGTAGGTGACTAAACTTGCGATCCTGACAAAGAGAATTGCTTCCCATCACGAAATTTGACACTTCCTCCCTCCAGTATGCATGACTCCACATTTCGCCTGGCATTAATTTTTCCATCCCAAACTGTGCAAGAACGAGGAGTGGAGAGAGCACATGGCGAATTGTGTAATTGAGATATTTGATAATGGAAACATTTAACTCGTGCGTTTATTCACTTTTGTATCCAAACTGAGCGTTAGTGCTTCAAAAGATGAGTTTCGAGGGGCTTTTTTTACTTCTTTTGGCGAATAAAAAAACGACCGCGCTGAGCAATTATTGAAAGATGCATCCTAGGTCCTAGGTAGTCACGAACCTATGCCCCCAGGTGCCCGATATTTTTTGTATAATCGGGTCGGGCGAGAGACTCCTGAGGCAAAATTAATGTGTAGCGAGTGAAAAGTATGCCCACCTAAGGTTCATTGATTTGATCAAAGTCGTTTATTTTTGTCGGTCTCGTCAAGTTGGTCAACCATAACAACAAAAAAGAAAAAAGGGAAGAAAATAACCGACTTATCCAACATCAGCAGTTTAAGAAGTTAATCGTCATGACAAAGGTTGGACGATATATATATATATATATATATATTGAAAATAAATTGGTTAAACTTGCGATGCGATCCTGAGAAAGTGAATTGCGCTTCCTTCCCATCACGAGATTGACACTTCCTCCAGTACGATCTCCAGATATATTTTGGGCTTGCACTTTAACTTTTTCCCATTCCAAACTGTGCAAGAACGAGGGAGTGGAGAGAGCACATGGCGAATTGTGTAATTGACATATTTGATAATGGAAACATTTAACTCGTGTGTTTATTCACTTTGTCATCCAAACTGAGCCTTAGTGCCCACAAAAGATGCATGCTTTACTCCCTTCTTTGTCCCAACCACCCTCGTGCAAACCTCTCTCTATATCCTTTCCTTGGTATATAAACTTGTCATGTCCTCCTACCAACAGTTTTAACCTTCCCTTTATTTCCAAAAATTGCTTCAATTATTAATTTCCACTTAAGATCAAGCAAAAAACTATCTGATTCTAAATATCAAACAACTGCACTCCCAGTACGTAACCCAGCCTGGAAAATTTTTTGGTGACAGTTGTGTGTGTGTGTGTGTGTCTCTCTCTCTCTCTCTCTCTCTCTCTCTCTCTCAAGTGAGGGATCCCTCATTTTGTTAAAATGAGGGACTTTCATTTTCCGATCAAATTTTGAAAATCCGAACCGTTCAATGTGTGCAGAACGTAAATTTAAGGGTCCTCGCGAGAAATCAGCAAAAAAAATGACCGGGAAGGGCGTCATCCGAGTAGTTTTTTTTGAACCGTTCAATGAAAACTGCTCGGATGATGCCCTTCCCGATCGTTTTTTTTGCTGATTTTTCACGGGGACCCTTAAAATCACGTTCTGATCACTTTGAGCGGCTTGGATCATCGAAATTCAATCAGGAAGGAGAGTCCCGAATTTTAATAAAATGAGGGATCCCTCACCAGAACCTAACTCTATATATATATATATGGTAAGCTTCTAATAAGGGCGTCCTTACAGTATTACGGTAAGGGCTTCCCCTTTTCTCCTCTTTCCCGACCAAATTTTAATGATCCGAGCCGCTCAATCTGTTCAGAACGTGATTTTAAGGGTAATTGCAAGAAATTAGCAAAAAAAATGACCAAAAATGGCTTGATTTGAGCAGTTTTTATTTGAACCGTTCGATAAAATATAAACAAAAACTGCTCGGATCAAGCCCTTTTCGGTCTTTTTTTTTTCTAATTTCTCTCGGATACTTTTAAAATCACGTTCCGAACACATTGAGCGGCTCGGATCATTGCAAATTGGTCGGGAAAGGAACGTCCTTACCGTAATATGGTAAGGGCGCCCTTATTAGAAGTTTGGTGTGTGTGTGTATGTATGTATGTATGTATGTATGTATATAGGAGTATATGTTTGTGGCTAATACGTACCCTTCTTATGGTGTGATCAAACCATAATATGTTATGCCTTCTCATGGTGGATTTTATACCATTTTGTAATGAATGATTAGATAGGGGACACTGTATATAAAAAGTACTTATATAAAATGATGGTGAAATTATACGGAGACCCCCTCATTTATATGTCATTGGATACAGAGACCCTCTAACGTTTAAAACTGTTCATTCAGACTCCTTCATCTATATGAAATAAAAAATTAGCTAACTATGTTAATAGAATGAAAAAAAAATGATGATTTTACCCTTTAAAACTCGCCTACACTGAACCCCTCATCTATAAAAAATTGTCCACGCTGACTCCTTCATTTTAACGATCTTTTGAAAAAAAAATGTGCTGATTGGTTAATGTTTATTGGTTACTGTTTATATATGAGTGGATGCTTTTGGGTATTTTTAAAGATTAGGGGGTGTTTGTGTGCAAAATGTATAGATGAGGAGGTTTCCATGTAATCATTTACCAACAAAAATTGGACGTAGAGAACACTAATTATTGCAGTGGATAAGAGCCCAATTACGGTCCTGTCCCTCAATGGCTAGCCGATTTTGCCGATATTGATGTTCAGTCTCTGGACCAGGTTGTTAATAAAATCTTTCCTTTTTCCGTGAAAAAAAAAGTGCCCAATTACGGGCAATTGCTTCATTCGAAATGAAAAGACTAAAAAATGTCGTATGATTGGAATTTGGCACTCCAATTTAAGTCATAGAGTTAAAGATCGGATCGGTTCATTATAAACAAATTTAAGCAAAATCGATCCAGAGGCCCTTTTTATATTTTTCTCTGTTCTTACCCAAATAATCGTACTTGTATGTCATGCCTAGTTCATAACCTTGATGATCATTTCATAATTAAACTCTAACACCACATACATAATTCAAATGAAGTCTCTACTAAAAATCAGTGGTCAAACTCTAATAGGTGTATTAATTACTAGTTCTCTAATATGGAAGTCGTCTTCGTCGTTAGTTTACATATATATATATATATTTCATGTACGATGCTCTATTTCTTTGAGTATTCTGTAGTATTAAATTGATTTGCTTGTTGCAGTCCTACTATTCATGTGGTGGCCCTCTGTAGAAATTCTCTACTGCACGGTACAAATAACAAATTTTCTGCGTTCAATATCTTGTACAACTATTTTTATGAAAACAAACACACTGATATATTTTTCAAATAAGTACTTATTTTTTAAATTAAATGTGATGTATTGTGAAAAAATAACATATATGTCTTGTAAAACGGAAAATAATTAGTCTCTCCGTCCCAATTTGCTTACCCCTTTTGGGAAAGCAAGTTTTTATGGGAGTATATAATTGGTATTAACTTTCTCAATTTGTCCTTTATACTCTGACATGACACTTTTAATGTATAAAAGAAATGGTCAAAGAATAATGTTGCACAATTTTTTATATTGACTTTTCAAAATATACATTCATTTTGTGACATACTCCTTCCGTCCCAATTTAAATGTCCATTACGGTTCTGCATGTCATTTTTAATTAATTATATATCTCAATTTATATTGCTAAAAACATTCAATATGAATATTGTTTGATAGATTTCAATTGTTTTTATGAAACAGTGATTTTAAAAACGTAAAATATAATATATATTGAGAAATAAGTCCTTAAAAATAACACACAAAAACGTAATGAACATTTAAATTGGAACGGATGGAGTAAATAAAAGGAAAGAAGGATTAGAATTTGAGACGACGGAGGAAGTATGTTTGACTATATATGTAAACGAGAATCAGGAAACATCCTCGTCATTAGCGAAATTAAGAGAAAATTAGGCCCCGGCTGAAGCAGAGGGGAGCCAAGCCGGGGGACGTGATTCATGTGTGGAGCCAAGGCCTCAGACGTGACACGACGCCTTTGGTTTTTGGTTGGGCGGAAAGTTGGTACAATGTGCCATTTTTTTCCTCTCAAAATTTCGGCCAGATCAGTCAAACTCCACCACTCTGATCCGATGTTGACCGTCTGATTGTGATGACTCTTTGACCCCCACAAAAAACGACCTCTTAGCTGGAGTGCAGTTTTTCCCGTTATAACTCCTTTGTCCCCACCAGTATCTACCACCCCTCCCACCGTCACCCTCTCATGCGTAACCAAAAACCTGAAAGTAGAAACTGAGAAACACATTTATACACATACATACATATATAGATATTTATATACATACATACACACAATACTGTACTGCACTTTTTGCGCTTATAAAAGGCCACACTCGCCACTAATCAACCTGACCCATCTCCAGAGTCTAGTGAGAGAAACAGAGCCTCTTTGTTCATTCAAACAAATTAGTATTAACGTCCAAAGAATCTGAGTAGGAAGGACGAGTACTACTGGTTCTTTACAAATATGAGGCTACCTATGAACCCCGTACGGCCATGCATGGTCGCACCTGCAAATCACGTGGGATTCCGCTGCTGCGCCGCCGCGGCCACCCTCACACAACTACCCACTACTACTGCTACTAGGAAGAAACCATTGGCCAAGAACTGGGAACCCATTTCCCTAAAACCCAACAGTCCGTTCCCCGTCGCGGCAGCCGAACCGGGGCGAACGGGCCGGATCAACAGGAGGTGGATGGAGTACCAAGGGATCAAGAACTGGGAAGGAATGCTGGACCCGCTGGACGATAATTTGCGGGGCGAGATAATTCGGTACGGGCAGTTCGTCGAGACCACTTACCGGGCATTCGACTTCGACCCGGATTCTCCCTCATACGCAACGTGTAAGTACGCGAAGGGCTCGTTGCTGGATCGGGCCGGGTTTCCGGAAACCGGGTACCGTGTGACTAAGAACCTCCGCGCCACGTCAGGGATACAAATGCCGCGCTGGGTAAAGAACACGCAAAATAATTGGGTGGCGACCCGGTCGAGCTGGGTCGGGTACGTGGCCGTTTGCAATGACAAGGAGGAGGTAGCGAGGCTGGGCCGCCGCGACGTGGTGGTGGCCCTCCGCGGGACCGCCACTTGCTTGGAGTGGCTCGAGAATCTTCGAGCCACCCTGACCAAAATTCCCGATTCCGGGTCGGGCCCTGATCCGGACCTTAAAGAAGCCATGGTGGAGAGCGGGTTCTTGAGCTTATACACTTCCGGATCCGAAAACAACCCGAGTTTACAATATCTTGTGAGAGAAGAAATTCAAAGACTACTCCAAAACTACGGTGACGAGCCAATGAGCATAACCATCACCGGCCACAGCCTAGGCGCCGCGCTCGCTACGCTCGTGGCGTACGATATCAACACGACCTTCAAACATGCGCCGCTCGTAACGGTCATTTCCTTCGGCGGGCCCCGCGTGGGAGACCGGAGCTTCCGACACCGGCTGGAAAAACAGGGGACGAAGGTTCTGCGGATAGTCAACTCCGATGATTTGATAACGAAGCTACCGGGATTCGTAATGGACACCGACGACGACGACGTGGCGGGGGGCAACGAGTATGTTCAAATGCGGAAGTTTCCGGGTTGGATCCAGAAGCGGGTTAAGGAGGCCCAGTGGGCTTACGCCGACGTCGGCCACGAGCTCCGGCTCAGCAGCAGGGATTCGCCGTACCTCGCCGGAACCAATGTGGCCAAGTGTCACGATCTGAAGACGTACTTGCACCTGGTGAATGGGTTCGTGAGCTCCACGTGCCCGTTCAGGGCCAGTGCGAGAGAGATGATGAAGAAGACGAAGAAGAATTTGAATAATACAACGAATTATAATACGAACCGTAGAAGGATGAGTACAACGAATGTGTAAATGTAAATAAGAGAGAGAGAGAGAGAGAGAGAGAGAGAGAGAGAGAGAGAGAGAGAGAGAGAGGAAATTCTTTTGGAGTGTAATTAGAAAGTAGAAACCCCACGTTACGTTAATTCTTTCATCAGTCGATCGGCAGGCTAGCATGCGCCATGGGGGTGATAAAATTGATGCTTTGTCTTGCTTTTTCTAGGTTATTGACTGTTTCGTGGACGAGGCTTGTAAGAAATTATTGGCACGCCCGGCTCGTTTGGTCCAACCACAAAAGGCACACTCGTATGGTCCAACCACAAAACAAAAAGACTTCCAAAAGGGGCCGCTATGAGTTTTTCGGTTCTCTGGCACCGTTACATTCCGTTATACAGGCGCTACAAAAATTCACACTCGTGGCAGTCAATTCCCTTGACGTTCGCTTTTTATTCAACTATTCATCCACCCTTACGACCACTACAGCCTCAACATGGCCTCATCAAATGCCGAAAATATTTAAAAAATAAAAAAATAAACGGACGCAACACGCGATTCTTGTTGTATATCATTTGAGACTCCCCTATCGCTACACCGCAACTGCAACCACTACCGCTATGCACTCTACTACCGCTAGTTAAAACCTTGGGTATATAGCGAATCCAGAAAATTTGGGTAGGGGGCAGAAAATTTTAATCATAGCGTTGGGATCAATTCTCACAGCCAGAGCACAACCATATAAAAATTTATCTACTGCAACTTTTATCTAGTGCATTTTTTTACAAAAAATTTGCAAACACAAGCAGGAAAATTACAATATCTTACGGATGAAAGTGTAATTTTTGAAAATTACTAACGTAATCTCTCAAGCAAGAAGATAATTGAGAGGATGTACAAAAACAAGGGGTAATAGTGACAATATAAAAAATTCAAGGGGGCACGGGAAGCCCGGTCCCTTACTAGATCCGCCCTTTTACGCGGTAGCCTAAGAGCATTTTCATCGAATTAAACAAGTAAAATCCTCTGTCAAATATAGTATAAGTAGAAGTTTCATTGAATAGTCATAAGAATCAAATCTATTTTAAAAAATTTAAATTATTTGTTATACACAATAAATAATATACTTTACTAATGCGTTGTGAAGTTTATAGTTATTTCCGTGTCTGCAAGTTTGAAGAATTGCTCTCAAACTCCGCATGCGCATCACACTCGGCTGACACCTTGTTAATCATAAATGAGAAAGTTTGTTTTTTTAGTCAAACATAGTAAGATCGTACAAAATTAAGACATGCATTATTAACTAAAAAAGTTTATAAGGCGTTCTTTTAGTTAAATTAGGTAGAAAAGAGCACAAAATTTTAGACAAAATTTTTGAAGTATGTTTTATAGTAACATTGACAAATTTTAGAATGATCAAACTAGTTTTATTAATAATTATATTTTAAGATATTTCTACCAGACAATTAAAAATAAAGAGAATTAAGAAAAAATAGTTTCAAATAGATAAACAGCTCATTAAGCAACAAGTATAAATCAATGCACCAAATGATGAAATTTAAGCATAAAACTAATTTTATATATATATATATATATATATATATATGTGTGTGTGTGTGTGTGTGTGTGTGTGTAATTTCAAGACATATGCAATTATCTACGTCTATATATCACATAATTCTTCATAGTTATGCTAATTTATACAAAATATAATAAAATTATTTTAATTTCGAGTAGGGGTATGTGCCCTCACCTAAATCCGTCACTATGCAGGGTTGGCAGATGCCACGTGTCAATACACAAGGAGTACCTTACTACTTTTCTTACTCGTCTGCCACCACCTAAATCCGTTTCTGTGCGGTGTTGGCGGATGCCACGTGTGAATACACAGGGAGTAACTTACAGTGGTATTTTAATTTATTACTTGAGATCAATTCCTTGTTTGGTCTGTGATAGGGACGTGTAAGTATAAGGTGTGAAGGTCAAAAGAGGTAGGATTTATTAATGGATACGGTGAGTGTGACCTTGGATTTGTGTAAAAACGTTGGCCACCCCAAAAGTCGGTGGTCTTCTCTTGTACTCTTTAACTTACCGGCCGCTCCATATATTCTTTTCTTTGGAGTTTCAAGTAAGTTTCTCCAACACCATCCATTCATTTTCCCGTTCTCCTTTAATTTCCCCAATCTCATATTCGGCTCAACTTATGAACCCAACATACATAGGTCTCTTTTCTTAAGTTTACGATCCGTTGAATTTTCAGCAGCCCTAATACTTGTTTTCCCACGGTTAGAATCTTACTTGCGAGCTTAACGGATCGATCGATGCACACTTTATTTGTGTTATATATACTCTCACTGATCAACTAACCCCTCCGGATTAGACAGTCCATATACTATTGGTGTGTTTGAGCTAAAATTTTCTATCTTCAAGCTAATGATAATAGTAAAATTGTTTCCGTTCCGTTATATAGTACTCTCTCCTTTTCTAAATGAGACTCCATGTTACTATTTCGGACATTTCAAAATAATGCTAAAAATATCCAATATGCAAGTTTGATAGATTTCAATTAGTTTTAGTAGGCAAAATTTTTAAAATCATAAGAAATATTATATATTGAAAGTTATATAACAAGATAAAAATAATAGGAAAAAGTGAAAATAGACTCTCATTAAGTAACGGAGTATTTCAGTTGAGGTACGTAAGGCAAATGAATATGGCTTTATGCTATTTTAGAATTCCATAAAAATATGGTTTAGTCAATATAATTTAGCATGCGGAAACGCACCCTATTTCTATAGAATTAGAAGAATACCCAAAAAAAAAAAAATAGCCTGAGAATGTCCACCAAAAGATTCATACATACGAGCTCCGAAGGATATTCAAATTCTTTGAAGTACTTAATAATAAGTAGGACGTTAGTGATTTTGGTAGATAATTGCTACTATTAAAGCATCCTTATCTGCCTCAGCTGATTTTGGACCAAATTAATCTCAAAAATCACTTTTCTACTTTCGCTAGTCAATTTTTCACAATTATACAGAATCAGGCTCTATTCTAACTGCACTGTAGTATTAAATTATTCTTTTTTCCTAAGGGACTGTTTGGTACTAGGCAAGAAATTGATGATTTCTTTGATTTTGCGGGGCTCATTACGAGTCCTACAAAGATAATTCATACCGCGAGTCACTCATGAAATATTTTTTTATGGGTTTCTAAAAAAATAGTTCAATTAGATATCAGTAAGGTCTATTTCAGACTTTGTAGGGTGCCTTACGAATTTTGAAACAACCTGTGAATTTTAGAACAGCCCTTACCGATATCGGAATGAGCTAATTTTTTTTCAGGAACACATAAAAAAACATTTTCAAAATGACTTCGATTTGAAACATCTTTGTAGGACCCTTAATGGGTCCAAATGAATATTAATCATTGCATGAACAATACACATATTATTATTATTATTATTATTATCCATTGGGGCCCTATAAAATAATAAAATACAATAGTGGCTCGTTTCTTACAACGAGCAAGCAATTGTAGCAAATGAGAAGTTCTTTCGAATTAACGATGACGGTATAGCGAGTCTGAATCTGCCCCTTTTCCAATGTTTGGCTTGCTACTTAAAAGAAAATTGCTGTTTGAAAGAGCCTGAGATAATGATGCTCTTGTTATTTTGCTTTTCAACTCGCAATGAGAATCTCCTCCTAGCGTAAAGTATTATTAATTGCTCTACAACTCTTGGGTTTGACTGCCCAAATCAACATTATGGACGATAGCTAGGCCGCACAATATAATATAGGTTGAAAGTCTAATTACTAAAATGGAAGAATGCCCATAAATTATATATATATTGACGGTCGTACGTACAAGTCTTCTTTTCATTTTTTTTTTCAATAGATAAATTAATTCCAGTCATGCAGGAGAAACAGGTAAGAGGTAAAAACTAAGGTCTTTTAATTTTCTTTAGTAGAGGGCTGAGCTTTTGAACTAAGATTAATAGAGAAACCAAACCGATAAATTTTTCAGACCGATTTTTCATGAAAAGGAAAAACATTGATAGAAATATTCAGGAGATTAAGGGTTTGTTCCACTGACTAGTACTTATTTTTATTTTTCAAATAAGTACTAATTTTTTAAATTAAAAGTGATGTATTATAAAAAAAAATGACCTTACTCGTAAAACTAAAAATAAGTACTTAAAACTTTAGCGGAACAGAGCCTGAGGTGGAGCAGTAGGCTTAGGCTTACCTTTTACTAGTCCAGTATTAAAGTGGACCTTAAGAGCTCCACATGGCAAAGCATCTTAAACCTGTCAAAAAAAAATTTCCTCGTTTCTTCATAATTAGGTGTTTATGCCAGTTAATGCATACATCGATTAATCTTGAAAGACTATAAATCTATCATCCACTAACGCTAGCGGAGGCCGCACTTAAATTCGGAGCAATGCTTCGAATGAACTTACCTCAAAAAAGTTCACAAAATTTGATAGATTTTAAACCTGAAATTTTGGAATCAAATTTCGAAGTCTCAGTCCCCGAGTTCCCGACAATTCCTTGGGGTTAACCTGCCACCAAAAGAAAACAATACCGAGCTTTCGTGAAAATCCGTTTTGTCAAAAAGTAAACGCAAGCATATTTCTTGAGATATTATTTGAATTATTTAAAGAAAAAGTAACGACAGAAAACACTAATCATGGCGTTCATACGTGCGTTTAATTAGAGTCCGTTCCAGAAACCTTCTTATTTTGTACGTACTTATTTTGGTATTTTATTTCACAAAATTCAAATAAGCAGCTTATTTTCACATTTTCAAACTTAAAAATAATGTAAATGAAAAATAATTTTTCAATTTTTTTGCACCGTATTAAAGATCTTATTGAGATCTATCAAACAAAATCCATAGTGATAGGAAAATTATTTGTGTAAGCACATGATTTTTGAGCTTGAAATTACCTTTTTAAAAATAAGTACTTATTCACCATTTTGTGGAACACACCTTCTTGGACAAAAAATAAGTTCTTATTTCGGTTCTGGAACGGGCTCTTACTTTCCAATTCTCTCTCTGTCAAACACACCGACACAAGTACGCCATGAGTGAACTTATTACCAACCGTTGACATATTAAACTATCAATTCCAAAAGGTTTGTTACGATCCGTGCATTAATACTCTATATAGATTTTTCTGGAAACGAGTCTCCTCTCTCTCTCTCTCTCTCTCTCTCTCTCTCTCTCTCCAGCAGGATCCCATTGGTATATTGAGTCAAGATACGCTAAAGTTGGAGAGTTGAGACTCATCAAGGTGAGTTCACGCTGTATTTTCATGGCATTTTTCATTTTGGTTTTCTTCTTCATTTTTTAAGAATTTTTTTGAATTTACATATTATTTTTTTGATTAATTATTAGTCTGGCGAGAGGAGTGTAAAAAATAAAAAAAAAATTATGCCAAAAACAATTTTTTTTAATAAAGACGGAAAAATACCAAACAGTTGGTACTTTTTGCCTACAA
The DNA here is from genome assembly GCF_030253575.1 of Rhododendron vialii. NCBI lineage: Eukaryota > Viridiplantae > Streptophyta > Magnoliopsida > Ericales > Ericaceae > Rhododendron > Rhododendron vialii. The sequence continues at coordinate 20,149,103 of NC_080557.1, read as the reverse complement.
TGTCGTCGTATATGAACCATTTTTCAACTTCGATTCACATTTTTATACTTTTCCGATTTCTCTCATCGAGACAAATTATTAATTTTTCTTTTTCCGAGCAAATAAAAAAATTATGATTAAAACTCATGAAAAATTACGAAAAGTATGTTTTAGTCAAAAAATAATGAATACAAAATAATATATATACCGTGATCTTGCCCTCACACTTTTTTCTTGATGGGACCTACACACTTTATTTTGGGCCCACAATAATGTCTGTTGGAAAACGAATCAGCACACCGCGTGATTGCGTCCCAAGGGCACGGATTAAATCTTCCAACTTCACCATGTAGTTGGGACCATTGCGGGTCCATTCCGAGGTCACCTTCACAATATGAACTATTCATTTCTTGGGATTTGAGAAGTAAATAATTCTTGCAAATAGTCACGCTACGTTGATTAAACATAAGTTACAATCATACTGCTGTCAACCAACACATGGAGAACAAACTAAATGGGCATTTTGGCTAAATAATTCATTTGGATTTTTTTTATCTTTATTTAAATTATTTTCACATTTGTTAATTTTGCATTGATTTTTTTTGGATTATTACTTCATGATGAGAAGAATCTAAAAAGTAGAAAATTATGATCGAAACCTAAATTTTTGAAATAAAAACAAAAATAAGCCAATAAGTCAATTTTTTTGTCTTTATTTAAAATTTGAGTTTTCGATAATGATTTTCCACTTTTATGATTTTTCTCGTCAAGACGAACTAATAATCCACAAAAACTTGACGCAAAAGTAACAAATATAATTTTTTTTGAATAAAGCCAAAAAAGTAATTCAAATAGATTATTTTCCCAAAACACCCTTAAGTACTTATTGTTTTTAAGAGAGGTGATTTTTTTAAAATTGTAGGTATTGGTCTTCGATCAACATGATTTGATGCACTAGTGCTTTTTCAAAAACTTCCTCCGTCCCAATTTGTTATTCCATTTTTTAAACTCCAACATATTAAAGGAACACAATGGTTACTCTTAACAAGTTTTGAGTTTCCAAGAATGCCCCTCACTTTTCTAGCGTTAAATGAGTGCGCACATTCTCCAACATATAATTTTTTATAAGAAAGAGGGCATTAAGAGAACTTTAACAAGTAAAACTCATTTTGGAGAAACATTTTGAAACTCTATAAAATGGACAAGCCCACAATGGTCTCAACTTTATAGTGAAGTTGAGATTCCAACTTTAGCAAATCCTAACTCCAACGTATTGGAGTTGCATACAATTGTTTTTTGTATTTCATGTAATTCTCTTTTCTCTGTTAAGAAAAAAAAAAACATAGTTCCTCTTCTAAACTATTACTAGTATTTTCCTCCACAGGGAAACTCACCCGGAAGTAAGAAGATTCACCTGGTCAAGTGGGACAAGGTGTGTAAAAGCAAATATGGCGGTGGTCTGGGGCTTAAAAAAGCCACAGACCAAAATCTGGCATTTCTTTCTAAGCTGGCTTGGAAAGTTTCCAATCCAGAAGAAGGAGGGCTTTGGGTTTCGATCTAAGGGACAAGTACATGAGTAATCAATCTATTTCTTCTTGGCCTAGAAATAGGTCTACTTCTCATCTTTGGAGAAGTATTTTGGTCACAAAAATGTCCTTGAAAAGGGTGTGAAATGGGTCATTTGAGATAGGAAATTTGTTAGTATCTGGAATAATTGGTGGCGTGGGGACAAACCCCTAGCTCTTTCCCATCCTGGGGAACATATCAACTCTACCCAAAAGGTAGAAACTCTGTTAACGGATGAAAATTGGGTTTTGGATGAGATAGCCCAACATGTGGATGTTAACACTTTGGAGGCTATCAGCTCCATCACCATCCCAACTTACACGCAAACTACAGATCACTCCACTTGGGTGGGATCTAGCTAGGAATGGCAAATTTTCTATTTCTGCTGCCTATGATCTTATAAACAAAGAGGATACGGATTTAAAGCGTTGGAAATGGTTTTGGAAACTTCAAATTCTAGAAAAACTCAAAACTTTTATATGACTTATTCTCCATAACAGCCTTCCAACAAATCAACTCCGGGCTAGGAGAGGTATTGCAACTTCGGATTTATGTCCAAGATGCAACACCTACTCAGAAAACATTAAACATTTTATTTAGGGAATGCAACAAAGCCAAAGGTAGAAACTCTATTAACGGATGGAAATTGGGTTTTGGATGAGATAGTCCAACATGTGGATGTTAACACTTTGGAGGCTATCAGCTCCATCATCATTGATAAGCACCCGTTATTGCATTGGAGGATGCGCTAGCTGTCTAGTCTTAGTTACTCTTATAGCTTAAATAGTTGTTTTAAACTACTTTTGTTGGTTAGATGTGTTGGCTCTGCTTGTGTAGAAAATTGGCCAAAGAAAGAATTCTAAAGCCTAAAGCATGCCAAGACCCGAGGCATGGCCCGACGCTAGGCAAAGAAGACCAAAGCAAGGCCAAGCAAGGCCAAGCAAGGCAAAGCAAAGCGGCTGAAGTTATTGGGTTCGGCATCGATGGGAGAAGCCAGGTTACATCGATGCCGAAGCAATTAGTGGAATCAGGCCTAAGCTGTTCGGCATCGATGGGAAGAATAACACTCCATCGATGCCGAGGCCATTAGTGAAGCAGTTTAAGCCTTTCTCCATCGATGCCGAGGGCTTTAGGAGGACATTTTGGAGCATCTTGGAGAATATTCTGTGCGCGTACTTGGAAGATATAAAAGCCATGATGTCACTTTGTACAAAAGAGTAGAATAGATTTGATTACATCATTTCTAGATCTAGATCTAAATTTTGAATTGTTCTTGGTTGTTCTTCATTTTTCAGCTTTGAATCTTTAATTTTCTATCTTAATTAATTAGTTTTAGCTATTGTCACTTTCATTAAAGTTGTAGCAAATTCTTTGATCTATCATTTAATCTAATTTTCTTCTAGCGTTGTTATTTCAATTATGCTAAGTAGATTTTTGCTTACTCTTATCTCAATAGATATGTGTGAGTAGTTTTCCAAGGTTGGGTCATGGGGTGATTAGCACCTCATGGCTCAAGTAGAATTGCGTTTTTCACCATAAAGTTTGAATTTTTGATTCGAGAATCGATGTGGGGTTCGGGTTTATTTGTCAAATCGTAAGGTGTTAATCTCCTTGATCATGTGTAGGTAAGAGCACCGCCTACTTACCACACATGATGCTTAGAGCTCTGTCGCACGAGGCATTTGCTAAATAAATTCTAGAGCTAGCTTGATGATCGAACTATCTTATTTTCCGATTTGGGAACCTTAATTGTGTATCCTGAACCGCGTAATTGGGTGAGAAATGCAATTTAACTTGAGTCGTGAGTGTTAGTAATTCCTAGACCTAACCTGCTTTTTATCTTAGTTTATTCGCTTTTCAATTTAGCCCCTTTTACTTTCCACTACAAACGTAAAACCAAGTTGGCTGTCTAAAAGCCGAAAACCCGAGCTTACATCTACATATCCAACAAAGCTGTATTAATTATTCCCGTGGGTACGATCCCGGTCTTCCGGATTATCATGCTTTAACTGACATATTAAGCCCTACGCTTGGGCCGTTATTCCATATATCGGAGTGAACGAAGCAACCATCCCAACTTACACGCAAACTACAGATCACTCCACTTGGGTGGGATCTAGGAATGGCAAATTTTCTATTTTTGCTACCTATGATCTTATAACGAAGAGGACACGGATTTGAAGGGTTGGAAGTGGTTTTGGAAACTTCAAATTCTAGAAAAACTCAAAACTTTTATATGACTTATTCTCCATAATAGCCTTCCATCAAATCAACTCCGGGCTAGGAGAGGTATTGCAACTTCGGATTTATGTCCAAGATGCAACACCTACTCAGAAAACATTAAACATTTTATTTAGGGAATGCAACAAAGCCAAAGAGCTTTGGAGTAACATTCCCATGAGCCACTTAATGAGAGGGGATTTGGATACTCATAACCATGTCTGGATGTCCCTTAACTTGCGAAGCAACAAAGACCTAGGGAAAGGAAATAATATAGTTCATCACCACTTTGTGGCAAATCTGGAAGGATAAGAACAAGAAAAGTTTTGAAAACATTGAAATGCCCAACCAAGTCAGTGCCAGGAATATCATTTCTTATTCCCAGGAAATTGCAGAAGCTTTCAAGTCCCCCCTCGTTACGGGCTCTCGGCAGGCATGCCTAATATCTTGGTCTAATCCAACTGCAGGTAATATCAAGCTTAACACGGATGGCTGCTGGTACAAAATTAATGGGAGAGGAGATTTTGGAGGATTATTCAGAGATCATAATGGCAACTGGATCATGAGATTCTATGGAATGCGATATTTTTCCTCAAGTTTGGAAGTGGAGACCTGGAGCATCAACAAGGGGCTGGAAATCATATTGGACAGAAAGCTGACTAATGTGACAATCGAATCGGACTCCCTCACAACAGTTAATTTAATCATGGAAGGCAACCCAATCCATCATCAGCAAAGTGTGTTGATAAATGAAGGCCACCACATCGTGGCTAGGACCAACACCTTGATTGGACACACCTATCGCTTGGCCAACCAATGTGCCAATCATCTTGCCAGAATGGGAATTGAACAAACTGATGAACTTACATTTATTGTGAACATGCCCATTGCCATGAGAGAATTTGTTCTAAGAGATAGCCTAAATATTAGGCAAGTGCTAAACTAGTATTAGGTTTAGTTTTTATCTGTAAGACTAATGACTATGTGTGTAACCCTAATGTGGTACTTCGTTTCGTAGTCCTTAATGAATTTCCGTTTGACCTGAAAAAAAAAGAAAAAAGAGAGAGCGATGAAGTTGTACATAAGGTTAACCAATTGACCTTATACCATTTTCCTTGCAAAGCTTCTCCATGTCAACTTTGATTAACATTGCTTAGAAAGCATTATAGGTGAAGTCATGCATATCATTGGTTATATGAGGGAGAATGTAAGTGGTGGGTATCGATGAAGGCGGAATTTTAGAATGTTATATGATTTACCAATGTTCGGCAATGCAAAAAGCACCACTTTGGATTCTAAAGTGACAATATTGAATTTTCTAATATCTATGTGGTCAAATATCTACAACGTTACTTCTTCTATTCCATATTATTGGTCCTTTCTTTCTAAAATATATTGTGATGTACTATTTTGATAAAAAAAATTGAAGTATAATTCAAAGTACTAAGTCAAATATTTAAAATCGGTGAATAAAAATAAATAATTATTCACCAAAGTGGTTTATTTTTTGCTCAAAATAATAATAATATTTTCAAAAAGTAACCAGTAACTTGGAAGAGCTGGAGTATAATAAAGTTATACGAACCACCCATTACGAGCCTAGCCATGCATAGAGAGAGCCATAGCCACTTGATCAATAGGTTTGGGGGTCGAACGAATATTTCAACCTTATAATATATAAGTGGTTTATTCTCCCCTTATTTTTACTAAATTTAGTTTTCTTTCTAAAAAGGGCAAAACGTTTGTCTTTGACAGGTTGTCACTAGAGGTGTCAAACGTGTCGTGCCGTGTCGGCCCGGCCCATTTAACTCTGTGCTAATCGTGCTTCGTGCCATGCCATGCCGTGCCGGCCCGTTTACAGTATTTACTCAAATTGTGTCGTGCCGTGCCGTGCCATTTGTCAATCATGTTGTGCCGTACCGGCCCGTTTACTTAAATCGTGTCATGTCATGCCATGCCTTTTGCCAATCATGTCGTGTCGTGCCGTGCTATTTGCCAATCGTGTCGTGCTGTGCCGGCCCATTTTCTTAAATCTTGTCGTGCCATGCCATTTTCAATCATGTCAAGTCGTGCCGGCCCGTTTACTTAATCGGGTTGGGTCGGGCTAGAGGTGTCAAATGTGCCGCGTTGTGTAACTGAAGAACGAGGTTGCTAGTATTTAGAAGTTGTAAGCCTGTAACTGAAGCGGGGAAATTGATTTGGTGTTCATTTATGCATTTCTCACACTCACAATAAAAATAAAATACTAGACTGTTTCCAGAAAATGAAGCATAGATTAAAAACTACAAAAACAACGAGAGAAAACTAGTACGCTAGATTATGCAGAGAAAATTAGTACACTAAATTAGTACACCAAAGAAAATAAGTTTGGCTTTTGTTTATAACAAGAAGTCAGAACCCAAAACCCAAAAGAGGAAAAAAGGAAATGTCAATGCTTGAACGAACTTCAAAGGTGTATTAGTAAGAAGATGAAAATTGATAGAACTTTGAATTTAATTACGTTAACAATCAACATCTAGATTAAGCATATTATGGACCACTTCAATGTATTATAGAACAGCTATATACAAGTACAAAATAAAACCAATGAACCATGCCCATATTTAAGAGTAATAACGACACCATCTAGCAGAAAGCATATTGGACCATCAGAAAATTAATTCAGTAGACAATTACGGATCAATCCACTAGAGAGTGGAGATGATCGACTAGAAATAATTTCTAATGGCCCTAGAAAATGAAAGAATATGACTACTTAATTTCTAATATGACTGCTTAACAAGGGACAGTTTTGAATGGAAGTTGGAATTGTTCTTGTCAAGAAGAGAGACCGATTGAAAACAGCAACAAAAAACTAAACTCGGAGAGAGAGAGAGAGAGAGAGAGAGAGAGAGAGAGAGAGAGAGAGAGAGAGAGTTGTGGCTGCTAGGGCTGCAATTCTGCCCGTAGCATTCTTTATATACCATGTCCAAGTGTGAGTGTGATCATGTGCATAAGTCACACCATGATCCATATGCACCAAATAATGAAAAATTATTGTAAAGTCCTATAATGCATCACTCGAGGCCGCCTGAACTGTTTTTTGAAAATTGGAACCATTTACCTTTTATGTGGGAGAGATTATATCATTCGTGCCAAAATGAAGTAAATTGGTTATCGTTATATACTTGATCATATATAACAAAAAAAATTATCAATGAATCTACGTCCTGATAAAGAGGCTTCCAAATCCCAATATACCAAAATTTTCTTTGGGAATGATTAAAATAGTAAGAATAACAAAATGAACGGTACGGATCGTCATAACTGTGTTGCGATTGTGTGGCTTACGTTCATTAGACTATAGCACAATACCTTGGTTTAGAACTAAGTTCATTGTATAGATTTGAAAGGTAGCTGCAGACTCATTTTTTCAAATGTTTGATCTAAACCGTTACGATTTAACGTCTTATCAAATTTATCATTCTCCCCTGAATAGGTGACAATCAGCACACATTCGGTGCTTTCAAAGGCATTAAAGTCCTATAATGTACCACTTGAGGGCCGCCTAAGCAATTTTTTTAATTCAAAACCATCTAACTTTTATGTGGGAGAGATTAGATCTTTCATGCTAAGAATGAAGTAAATTGCTCATCGTTACATACTTGATCGGACATAAAAAAAAAAGTAAAAAAAGTAAAAAAAGCTATTTTAACAATGAATCTGCGTCCCTGATAGATCAAAAAATTGTGAGAATGATGCAAACACTAAGAAAAGCAAAATGAACGGTATTGATTGTGTTGCAATTGTGTGGCTACACTAAGAAAGTGTTTTGGTATGATTTGCAAATACGTTGCATGAATAATGTTGTTAAGAAAATTTTATTCAAAGGCCTTAATTGTTGCCAATCCTAAAAGATGGGCCGTCCAATTCCATCGTTCTGTTTAGGGCCCAAACATTTTGGACCTCAATTAGAGAAAATGCTTCGATACAAAATTGGAATATCATAACTTCTATTTCGGATAATATATATATATATATATATATATATATATATATATATATATATATATATATATATATATCAAAGCTTTATTTTGGTTAGCACGTTAGAGTTTTATCAACTTTTAACAATAAAGAATTTACTTCATTCTTAGCGTGAATGATCTAATCTCTCCCATATAAAAGTTAGACGGTTTTGATTTTAAAAAAATAGCTCAAACTTAATCGTTCATGCTAACGACTAAGTTCAAAATGAATGGTATTCATTGCCGTGATTGTGCTGCAATTGTGTGGCTACAGTACAAGGTATTGATTATAAAGGTAAAAAATTGATTTTTTTTTTTAAAACATGATTTTTTAAAGATATTATTAGTTGTTTACTTTTTTTCCTGAGAAATGAAAAATGCAAAAAAAAATATTGAATAAGGATAAAAAAGCCATTTGGCTTATTTAATAATTTATTTTGTTTTTGTTTTTCCATGCCTCGTGCCGTGCCCGTGTCGTGCCCTGCTAGAACCGTGTCGTGCCGCGCCGTTCCCGTCCACTTTCTGTGCCCGTGTTATGTCCGCCTACGACCGTGTCATGTCGTGCCGTGCCAGGCCAACTTTCGTGCCGTGCCACCCACTTCCGTGCCCTTGCCGTGCCCCGGGACCACTAAGACCGTGCTGTGCCAGGCCAAGACCGTGCCTGTGAAGTACCGCGCGTGCCGCCCTGTGTCCGTGTCGTGCCGTACCGGCCCGGCCCATTTGACACCTCTAATTGTCACCTACGTTCCCTTCCGAAATATGTCTGAGTGCCGTTAGACGTACAATCAGAGACTTTGAATATGGATTTTCTAAAATATGGATTTTCTAAAATATAGATGACTTACCAATTACAACTAACTTCTTTTATAAAAAACAACATAGTTCATATATACATATATAGGGTAGTGATTTTCACACTCCCCTTTTTTATAGCCACACTCCACATTTTTTTTGTCTTTTTGTGATGCCAATTTATAATGTTGTCCCAAGTATGAAAGAGTATACAAATTAAAGGTTAAATTTGTCATTTCACTTCACAAGATGACAAAAAGAATGTCTGGTTATAGAAAAGGGGAGTCTCAAAATCAATTAACATATATATAACAGAACATGTTACAGTTTGGACATACATATTAAAATATGGACACTATAGTGACTAGGGAGTGAGTGATTGACTTCTGCATGTTCATACACAACTGGGCAGTTTTGTATCAGAAAGTCTACACACACATACACTTTGTGCACAGATTGTGCACAGATTTTATTGTGGGGCCCACCACGGGTTCCACACGAATCATCCGAGCCGTTCATTAAATGTAAAACACTTTTTCAAGGGACCCCATAAAAAATAAGCTCAATCCGATACCTATAAGTGCTCGATCCAACCACATAACTTTTCATTAACCGGAAATCTGAATGAAAAGTTAGATGGTTGGATGAAGCACTTATAGGTATTGGATTAAGCCTATTTTTTACGGGGACCTTTGAAAAACTGTTTTACATTTAATGAACGGCTCGGATGATTTGTGTGGGACCCGTGGTGGGCCCTACAAAAAAATCTGTGCACAATCTGTGCACAGACTGCTGTGTGTGTAGCAGCTCTGGTTTTGTATGGTCCCTCAGATTACATATATAATATATTGGTCCCTCAAAAATTTGTATGGCCCCATTACTTCCAAGTGTGTTGGCTAATTTGGGGGCCCTTCGAATGGGGTTACATGAACTTGAACTACGATATGGACAGAAGTACCACCGCTTTAAAGAGATTATTAATGTCATCTCTTTAGATTATACTAGAAACCTTCTTAATTAAATTAATTAACTTATTCCCTCTAATTTTACATTTAAGAACCGTGATTTTTCATGTATTATTAATTCTACGAGTTTCTTTTTCGTGACTATTAAATTCAATCCATTAGTTTGTTTTCGATTCATTCTGTTTGTTAGATTAAATGGGTAATTGTGGCATACTAATCCAACCTGGGTCATACTAATCCAATCCAATCCATGTTTTCAAACACATAAGATCCCCCATTACATTCTTGGCCCAATCAAGCCCGACTGGCCCACTTCAATCCATCCCGAAAATCGTTTGGCCCAAAACCCCACTTTTTTATAGGGAAATTTAGAGGTGTAGACACCCCAATATGGTTTCCCAATTGATTTACTTTCTTTTTCGGTTTTTTGTTTCTTCGATGACGAATCAGGTCAAAAACAGTATTGAGAGTGAAATGGCTTAAGCTTGGAGTGAGCAAAATCCATCTTGAACCCTAAAACCCTAAGTCAAAACCCTGGCCTCAGGGGTTGAGCATCGCGCGACTCATTGGGTCCCTCGCACAACGACTTACTTGCCAGGTGTTGGTCAAAGTCAAAGCTTGACTGTTAACCATCGCGTGGGTGGGTAAAACCATCGCGCGATGGACCCAGTCCCTCGCGCGATGGTCAACTCTCGTCACTTTCACCTTTTTCTAGCCGGATTTTGTGATGATCAAGGGGCCACTGTCCTGAGGAACCCCGTTTTCGTTGACTAAACAGTGTTCTGCAGGTGCATGGGTTGCACCACTCCACAACCACTCCCATCACCTTTTGGGATGGCCTTGGCTACCAAGTAACCAAGGCCAGCCTTGTTGGCTGGTCTCTACATCTTGTTTGCCACCCACCAAGCACTCGCTCATCTCCTATTTATACCCCCCATTGAAAAGGGTTACAAAAAAAGAGAAAAAGAAAGATAGACAACACCATTTTCAAACACTCCTCATACTTCATCACTAAAGTCACTTCCATACACTCATCTTTCAAGCTACATCACCTAGTTCAATCCATTTCCGAAACACTCAAGCAAAAGTATAACTCACTTACTATTTACTGTTTTGATCCCTGAGGGAGGCTAACAGAGCCAAGGCTGGTAATCAATACCAGTTTTGGCTCTAAAGTCAGTAGAGTTACAAGAATCGTACACCGATCCTCCTGCGCGCGATGGACTCACTCAATGGCGCGATGCTTTTAGCTGTCGCGCGACAGTCATCGCAGGGATAGGGTTTTGGTTCCTTTCTGTTTTGTTATAGCATAAAAAGTTATATTGAAGCATGATTAAATTAAAACCACTGTCTTGCATGCTAATTTGTAGTTTAATTTATAACTCTTAGTAATTTAGCTTCGGAATGCCCCTAGGTTGCTCTTGAATACGTCTCAAAGTCCAGGCATGCAAAGCAATTCCTGGAAGTCCAGTCACGACACTCGCGCGATGAAGTGACTCCATCGCGCGATGGTCTATCTGTTTCTAGTGGTTGCCCTTGCATGGGCAACTTGGTCCATGACCATTGTTTAAAGCCTCCACTGTTTAGGGGTTTGCATTTATTCTCTATCCTTTCTGTCTGTAATAATTATTTGCTTTCAGTACATATAAACTGCTTGGTTTGAATCCTGGGTATGCACTGGTCCTTCCAGAGCTCAGAAGGAGATAAAATTGAACCTGTTGGGGGGACAAAACCATCGCGCGATGATATGGATTGGTCGCACGATAGTTGACTTGCATGCTGGTAGAGCCATGCATGCAAGTTGGCTGGAGCCTGTGCCTCATTCATATCAACGCACTGTCTTGATGCCTGGTAACAGTGTTGGGTTTTATCTCGTTTATTTTTCAAGCATGTCATCCATTCATATTATCTTTGATCACATGTTGCAGGATGTTACAGTTTTGAATCCCCGATTAACTGTTTCCCCGCCCTAATTGGCTAAAAATTGATTAGTAAAAGAAGAATCGCAAACTTTTTCACAAAATGCTTAAGTAGAGACCGATCTCCGGATTGGGCGAGAGGGGTGCTTTAAAACCGTTCTCCTCTCGTAATCTGGCTTCCGAACCCAGATATGGTTATGACAGACTGGTTCCTTAAAACTTTTTCAAATCAAAAATAGCGCGGCAGGTGCTTCGAAATACGCTTCCTTGGGTGTCGGACCTTCAAAACCCAAGTGGCGACTCTGTATTTTGTGAGCGCTTGTCGTCCAGCTAAAGCGCTCCCTCGATTCCGGGCGCTCGCGTTTGGAAATTCGAAAATTTCCAAAAGGCATGCTGCCCACAGTGGCGACTCCGTTGGAGATCGAACCAATATTAATCCATGCTTAAAAGTTTAAATACATTTATGAACAAACCCATAAAAGTCTGTCAAAACGGTGAGCTTCGTGCTGCCGAAGGTCGGGATAGTGTTTTAACAGGACCTTGTGTCCGGCCAATCCAATCTGAGACTTTTCCGATTGATCATTTGTGTATTTTTCCTTTTAAAATGGACTAAATAAAGTGAGCCAAATTTGAAAGAGCATTTTGCGATATTGTGATTCTTCTTTTCTTAAATCAAATTTTAGCACTCTTCACTTGTATCGATGTGGGATAAGCCTCGTTGGATCGTTTTGGCAATCCGGCACGGTTAACCGGAGCCCAGGGACCCCGAATGACCAACAACCTTCGAAGATGATAAGTCATTCTACCGTTCGACTGTTGCTCTGTGGTTACGCGGGCAGCGGGAGGTATATCTTGGCTTTAGTCCGAGGAACCCGTTACAAGCCAAAACCAGCCTTTCATATACAAAGCACTAGCACTTTTTAAACTAGGACAGGAACCCACAGGGTAGGATTTACTTGCATCTAACCCCCATATATTGTCTTTGTGTTACTGTTTTCCTTATCGCATGCACTGTACATACATACCGCTTGCGTAGGAGCATGTTTAAGGCAGCTTCTAGGTTCTCGAGTCTTCGGGTCTGACTTGAAATGTTAGGACACTGCTTCGGACCCGATGAAGAGTCATGCATCTGGATGGAACATGTTATCAATTTTCAAAATCCTTAAATTAACGAGGCTTTGAGATATCAAACCTTTCTAAACCTTTGTCTAAATGCCCAATCGAAGTTTCAAACCGAAAACAAGGAATAAACGGAGAGAATGCCGTGATGCTTACACCACTTTGGTTATCGTGCGAAGCACGTACACCGTTTAGGCTATGGTGTTGTGCCACCTACGCCACCCAGGTTAAAGTATCACGACATCTACACCAATTTGTTCCAAGTTCAAAGTTGAAATCTCGAGAACGGAATAGTCAAAAGCTCAAGCTACTTTGACATCCTTTAGACTTATCAATCTACTCAAAGGGTGTACTCTCGAAAAGATTTCCGAGGATTCTGGCAGTGTCTAAACATTTTTAAGATAGACTTCTCTTTTAGATCTAGAGTCTAGGGTGACACTAACGACGGTGATTGCGCTTTCGCTTTAGTCTTTTATTTAGATTAAAGTTATTGCAGGACCCCGATTAAGCCTTTTCTTACTTTACTGCAAGTAAAGTTCTGAATCATTGCACCACCACCGAGAGTATCGAAGCAGAAAGGCAAACCCATTTGGGAACGTCTGCATTAGAATCCAGTTCAAAGGCTAGTCAGGTTGCAATTCCAGTCAGTCACAACGGAAGACTCTTCACGTTCTCTGTTGGCTACTCTTCAGTCAGGCTCGTCTTCGGTTCTTCAGGAAGTTAAACCCCCGACATTGCCAACCCCTTCATCTTCATTAAGTTCCTTTGAAACACTGGTCATGGCAGATCAACCTCAACTGCTCACTGTGGAAGCAATGTTCACAAGCCTTCAGAATAGCATCGCCACCATACAACAGAGGGCTGCTCAGACAGATGCCAATGTTACCCCGTTTGAATGACCTCTTCAACACTCATCTTCCACCAGTAACAGAAATGGGAGGCGAGGTCGATGAGGATGGTCATGCAGAACCTGTCTTTGTCGAAGACCCGAATCATGCTTGGCGGTTCATAGTTCAGCCCAATCCAAGAGAAGCTTGTCTAATAGCTGCAAACCTTGACCCGATGTTGTTAGGCCTACTCAAAATCCTGATTTGGCTGCTTTTATGGCCAAAATCACCAAGTTGGAAGAATCTGTTTCTAAAGCTGAAAGGATCAGTGCCGGGGAAATTGATCTGGACCGCCTCTGTTTGTATCCCAATGCCAAGCTTCCCGACAAGTTCAAAATGCTAGACCTAGCCAAGTTTGACGGCAGTGATGACCCTAAGGCTCATCTGTATAGTTATCACGCTGCTATGAAGCTCTTGTCAGTCGAGCCCGAAGCCATGTCACAATTGTTCCCTCAGACTCTCTCCGGTCCAACTTTTCATTGGTTCTTGTCACTTGACATTGCCAAGAGGAGGACTTGGGGGGATATTGCTGCTGCGTTTATTTCACAGTACAGTTATAATTCCTTGCTGAAGGTAACGACTCGGGAGCTTGAATCCACCAAAATAGAAGCCAAAGAGTCCTTCGCAGACTTTGTCAAAAGGTGGAGAGCTAAAGTTGCTTTAATGACAGATCGTTTGAGCGAGAGGGATCAACTCCGCATCATTTCCCGCAACCTTCAACCGGATTATGCTAAGCATTTGGTCCTTGTTCAAGCATCGGCAAACTTTGAAACTTTCTTCGACTCCAGCCTGGCCATCGAGGATGCACTGCAAAGTGGCATCCTATCAAAAGGAGAATCTTCTAACCCTCCGAAATCAAAACCTCGGGCATACTCTGGCAACACCAATGCACTATTCGGGGGTGAGACTTTCTCCAACGCAGCAACCTGTGGCACTAACGCCTCATCCAACACTGCCAATCACATTGCCGATGTCAATCAGGTGCAGACTCCACAGAACAACCGTCCTCGTAACCAACCCCGCAGTTTCTCTGCATTTGAGGCTTTTTTGTTCTCTGTTATGGAGAAGTTAATCAAGTCAGGACATTTGAAACCCCTTGATCCAACTCCTCTACCCAAAAATCCTTCACCCAGTTTCAAAGCCAATCTCTACTGCGCCTATCACCAAGGGGCTGGTCATCTTACAGATTCCTGCTTCCGTCTCCATCATGCGATTCAGGATCTTATAGATGAAGGGACCGTTCAGGCTCCACCTCCACCATCTCAAAAACCAAACATCCTCTCTAACTTCATGCCAAAGCACAATGCTGCTCCACATATCAACCATATATCCTCCAGCTCCACTCAAAACGACCCTTGCTCCACCATATTCAACCCCACTGACCATATAATCCCAGTGAACTAGCCCAAACCGGTTGTACCCATGCCTTTGGAGTCAGAAGCAGAACTCATGTACATTGGAGACTTTCTCGTTCTAATCCAAGCCTTCAACTTCTCCAGTTAGGCTTCGATCTCTTCAACAAAATCATGGGTGATCTCCATGATGACCCCATTCAGCCTGTACGACTTGGCCCCACCTCGACTTGTCGTGATCCTATCCCGGTCATAAGGGATCCTAGTTTTTCTCGAAATTTTGAAAGCCAATTCAGGGCTGCACTACCGTCATACTTTAAGCAAGAGCCTGAGCTCAGCATGCTAGGCGTGGGTTGGTCCATAGCCGACGGTGATGATTACGCCGCTCCTATAATCCAAGAATGGAACCAGCTCGAGCTAGAAGGTTTCCTGTTACACCCCGAGTATCTTCCGCTCCCTCAGCATGACCAGGCGATGCTCGATCCTTTGGATGGTATTTCCTTGTACATGTTGTTCAAACAACCTGAACCTATTCTTCCTGAAGAGGAATACTATTGGGATCCCGAACTCGCCTGGCAATTTCCGTTGGATTTTGACACTAATCCTCTTCAAGGCTATGCTTTACCAGATTACATGACTCACTTTGTGGAGGACGATTTCGTTCAATAAGAACCTCGAGTCTTGGGGGAATGTTTCCGCCCTTCTACCCTCGACAGGCTCAGCAGTTCGATATCTGATATCGAGCGTGACCCCACTCTCTACATTATTGATGAGGGATCGCCACGCCCTATAGTTCCTTCTCTGGCTATGGAAAACTGCAGTATCATGATGACAGACCTATCCCGCAAGCTAATCTTTGGGATGTCGACGATATAGTTAATGTTCAAGTTGGGGCAGAAGTTTGGACGGTCAATCGCTCTTTGGCCGATAGTGGACTTTGGGATGTTCCTTTCATCACCAACACAGAACTTGTTGCAGAGGTTGTGGCAGTCAAGGACCTGGACTTTTGGGATACGCTTTTAGTAAAGGATTTGGCTGAAGATTTGGGTTTAGACTTGGAAGTTCCTACGATGGCAACAACGCTCAACAAAGGGAAGCGCAAGCTAGGTGAAGTCCCTGCTGATCTCTGGGATATTGATCAAGACCCTCAGGTCATGCCCTCTTTGGGAAGCGTTCACAATGTTACGAGGAGTGGACGGATTTTTCAACCGGCTAATTTGCAGGCTAGAAGCTCGTCCAACCCTTCTAACCAAAGGAACGAGCCCTCTACCTTTCCAAGGTCTGCACCGCTTGAGGTACCTATTGCAACTTTGACGCGGACATAATTCAGAAACAGCTTGAGCGGATTCCAGCTGTCATGTCAATCTGGGCACTGATTTGTTCTTCCCGTGAGCACCGACAGAAACTTTGCCACGCTCTTGCCAGTCTTGAGATCCCGGCTGATATCACTCCCGAAGTGATGATATCTCTCATCCTCTCACCTACCTCTAAGCACAACGTGATCTTCACCGATAAGGACCTGCCAGTTGAAGGGGTCGATCACAATCGCCCCTTGCACATCACCGTCAAATGTCGAGGGCTCTGGGTTTCAATCGTCCTCATTGACAATGGTTCAGCAATCAATGTTTGCCCTTTGAGGGTGGCTTACCGTCTGGGTTTGACCAAAAAGGACTTTGCGCCTTCCAATATGGTCGTTAAGGCATACGACAGTACTCGTCGCGTGGTTGAGGGTACACTGATGCTCAAGCTCGATGCTGAGGGTTTTGAAATGGATGTTAAATTCCATGTTGTTGACATCCCTGCCACTTTCAATCTTCTGCTTGGTAGGCCATGGCTCCACAGATCTGACATCATGGTTGTGCCATCAACTCTCCACCAAAAGGTCATGCTAGGACTTCCTACTGGCACGTTAATAATCTGCGGGGACTCAGGCATTCGCCCGCTCAAGGAGGATGGTACCCCGATTTTGGGAATCATGCATGGCGAAGAAGACGTGGATCTCGGAGGCTTCTCCTTTGATACATTTGGCTCTATTTTGGCCATCAATGTGGATGGGGACTTCATCATCAGCTCTGTTGCTTTAGACATTATGAGGAGAATGTCCTATCTACCTGGTTTGGGCTTAGGGATTCACCAGCAAGGGATCCCGGAATTCCCTACCTTTCCTTCCTGCGAGGGCCGCTTTGGTTTGGGGTATATCGCCTCAACCAACGAGGCCAAAAGAAGGAATGTACGGGAAAACCTTGAACTCTTTATGGTGATCCCGACAGCTACTTCATTTGCGAGAAGGGAAACACTGTTTACACAGGGCAAGCTGAGCCCTTTATTGACTCGAAGACGAGGGAACTGCTCCCAGGTTTTGAGATTTTCACTAACGACACCTGGTTGGATAGTGATGAGGAGCGAGCAAGGGTGGAATTCAAGAAGAAGCTCAATCAGCCTAAGATCAAGACTGATTGGCTGGGATCTTTCAATCAGGGAAGCTTGGAGCAGCTGTTCCACGAGTTCTCCCAAGTGGGTTTGGCCGAGGAAGCTGGAAAAGCTGAAGTGCTCATGCTTGAGCCGAATACCTTTGAGGATCCAATCTCTTTTATTACAGAAGCCAAGGATAGCCTTAAAAATTCCATTTTCAAACCATGCTTAACTTGCATTGATGATGTGTTTGAGTCTGAGTTTGACTCGGAGTCCTCTGAGTTTAGCTTTGAGTCGGAGTCTGTGCCTCTGGGCCATCCACGTCATAGCTTTTATTTTGAGTTTGATTCTGCTGTACTTGGTTGCCCCAAAGGGCCATTTGGAATGAAAGAATCCACTTATGACTACTTTGATGATTTATACATAAACTGTGTCGACCCTGACGATAAAGGGATAGATTTCGATGGGGATATTCCCAAGGAAGTCCGTGCCTTTATCGAAAGGGAAGATCAAAGGCATGCTCAGCCGTTAAAAGAAGAAGTAATTTCTTTAAATTTGAAAGATGAAAATAATCCCCAAATGGTTTAGGTGGGCTCCACTTTATCTCTAGAGGAATATCAGGATTTCAAAGAAATGCTCACAGAATTTAGTGACATTT
The DNA here is from genome assembly GCF_030253575.1 of Rhododendron vialii. Classification (NCBI taxonomy): domain Eukaryota; kingdom Viridiplantae; phylum Streptophyta; class Magnoliopsida; order Ericales; family Ericaceae; genus Rhododendron; species Rhododendron vialii. The sequence continues at coordinate 20,131,227 of NC_080557.1, read as the reverse complement.
TCGCATGGTCTCATCAGGACATGCCCGGCATTGTCCCAGAGATAGTGGAGCATCGAATTCCTCTACTGCCAAATGCCAAACCTGTAAAATAAAAGCTAAGACGAATGAGGCCAGATTGGGTGCAGAAGATCAAGGATGAAGTCACTAAGCAGATCGACACTAGATTCCTTATGGTTTCCCAATACCCCACTTGGGTTGCCAACATTGTGCCGGTTCCAAAGAAGAATGGACAAATTCGTTTATGTGTCGATTTCAGGGATTTGAACAGAGCAAGCCTTAAGGACGATTTTCCCCTGCCGCATATTGATGTACTTGTTGACAATATGGCGGGCCATGCCATGCTCTCGTTTATGGATGATTTCTCAGGATATAACCAGATTCTCATTGCACCAGAAGACTGTGAAAAGACGACATGCATCACTGAATGGGGGACTTATTGCTATTTGGTCATGCTGTTTGGTTTAAAGAATGCCGGTCCTACTTATCAGCGCGCTGCTACGACCATTCTGCATGACATGATGCACAAAGAAGTTGAGGTCTATATGGATGACATGATTGCCAAGTCGAAAACTCGTGAGGGGCGTGTACTTGTTCTTCGAACATCCCCGTAAGTACAGAATACGTCTCAATCCACAAAAGTACACTTTCGGGGTCACAGCAGGTAAAATGCTTGGTTTTCTGATCACTACTCATGGAATTGAAGTTGACCCGTCAAAGATTGAGGCTGTACTTGAAATGAAGCCACCAAAATCTGAAAAGGGAGTACGGAGCTTTTTGGGGAAGGTTCATTTCATCAGCAAATTCATCGCTAAGTTAACTTTGACTTGCGAACCGATATTTTGTCTTCTAAAGAAGGATACTCCATTTGTATGGACAGACAGGTGTCAAGCGGCTTTCACATCCATTCAGAAATACTTGCAGCATCCTCCGGTACTCATGCCGCCAATTCCTGGGAAGCCATTGCTTCTTTATTTATCTGTGAATCTTTCGTCTATGGGGTGTTTACAAGCTCAAGAAGGGGATAAGGGCGTCGAGAATGCCATTTATTACTTAAGTAAGAAGATGGTAAGATGTGAAGAGCGCTACACAGCTTTCGAGAAGACATGTTGGGCTCTTGTTTGGGCCTCTAAGAAGCTGAAACACTACATGCTTGCTTATCCAGTGAAGTTGATTTCTCGAATGGATCCTCTCAAGTAACTGTTTGAGAAGCCAGCGCTTATTGGTAAGTTAGTGCGTTGGTTGCTCTTGTTGGCAGAGTTCGATCTTGAGTACGTTACAAGAAAATCTATCAAGGGACGAGCAGTTGTGGAATTCTTAGCCGATCATCCTGCTGATGGGCCGGAGGACTTAGATTTCGTGTTCCCAAATGAGGAAGTGCTAACAGTTGTCGAAGACGTGTGGACACTTTACTTTGATGGAGCAGCCAACCAGAAGGGATATGGGATCGGAGTATTGTTGATTACACCTGATGGTTCTCACATTCCACTTGCTTTCAAACTCAATTTCGATGTCACAAACAACCAAGCTGAGTATGAGGCCTGTATTGTTGGCATGGAGGCCGCTCTTACCCTCGGTGTGGAAAAACTCGAGGTCATTGGTGATTCTAACCTCGTCGTATCTCAAGCCAACGGGGATTGGAAGGTTCGCGAAGAAAGGTTGAAACTGTATCATAGGGACTTGGAAGATCTCATTTTTCGTTTCAATAAGGTTACTTTCACTCATATTCCCCGCGTGAAGAACCAATTCGCTGATGCCTTGGCAACCTTAGCTTCCATGGTTGAACTTCCTTTAGGTGTCAAACTCCGCCCTATCCTGATCGAACAGCGGGACTGTCCTGCCTATCAGTATGTCAATGCCATCAATGATGTGGATGATGGCCTACCCTGGTACCACAACATATGGAATTTTGTTGAAAGTGGGGAGTATCCGGCTGAAGCTTCTAAGAAGGATCAACTTGCATTACGAAGGATAGCGGCCCAACACATCCTTTATGGAGGGAAGTTATACAAAAGATCCCATTGTGGGATGCACAAGCTCTGTGTCAACGGCTCTGAGGCCGCAAGGATTATGGAGGAAGTTCATGAGGGAGTCTGTGGTCCTCATATGAGTGGTGTCATGCTTGCTAGGAAAATCTTGCGACAGGGTTACTTCTGGTCCACGATGGAATCTCAGTGTATGGATTATGTACGGCGTTGTCATAAATGCCAAATTCATGCCAACCTAATGCATGTTCCCCCTTCCAATCTCTTCGGCATGACTTCTCCTTGGCCTTTTCCTGTGTGGGGCATTGATGTCATTTGCATGATCAGACTGTCTGCTTCGAATGGTCACCGGTTCATTTTGGTGGCAATACATTACTTTAGCAAGTGGGTGGAAGCCGAATCTTACAAAACCCTAACTGCAGTTCAGGTTGCCCATTTTATCAGAAAGAACATCATCTATCAATACGGTGTACCTCAAACGTTCGTATCAAATAATGGAACTCATTTCAAAGGCAGGGTTTTGGAGTTGTTCGAAGAGTTCGGAATCTAAGTCCATCATTCGACTGTTTATCGCTCTCAAACAAATGGAGCTGTTGAAGCGGCAAATAAGAATATTGAGACCATTATCAAAAAGTCTGCTGAGTCTGCCCGGGACTGGCATGAGCAACTACCTCTAGCACTATAGGGGTACCGGACGTCAATTCGAACATCGACAGGTGCGACACCCTATTCTTTAGTTTACGGGATGGAGGCGGTACTCCCTATTGAACTTGAGGTGCCGTCATTGAGAATTATGGCAGAGTGCGGACTCACAGAATCTGAATGGCTCAGCGGGAGGTTTGTGGAACTCATGCTTTTCAATGAGAGGAGACTCCGCGCTTTATACCATGTTCAGGGATATCAGCGAAGGATTGCACAGGCTTTCAACAAGAAGGTGAAATCTAGGGACTTGGTTGAAGGAGACATGGTTACAAAGGAGATTCGGGCGCCTGTGTTCGATCCCCGTGGCAAGTTTCGTCCGAAGCATTCAGGGCCTTACATCATCAAGACCATCCTTTCTGGGGGAGCAGGTCAGCTTATAGATCTCGACGGCAATGAATTTTCCACTTTGGTGAACCTAGATCAACTCAAGCGTTACTACCCCTGAGAGAAGCTCGTTGGGCCGAAAACCACAAGGGTGGGCTGTTCCAAGCAAAAATTAAAGCAAGCCTGCTAGATCGAAAACCTGTGAAGGCAATTCAGGCAAAAATAAATAGGCAATACTCAAAAGCTCGCTAGGCCGAAAACCCGAAGTGGCGGCACTAGGCAAAAGTTAGAGCATAAAAGGAGAGGTAAAATACTCGAGCGAACCTTAGCTTGAACTATGTTCTGACCTGATTCCTTAAAAAAGGATACGTAGGCAATCTCATTGTGAGATTCGGTCACATTCCATCAACATGATCCGTGGTTTACCATTTTGGAATCATCTTCAATGTTCAAAGTGGCGTGGTGTTCAACATTTGGATCAACAGGGGAAAGTTTTAAGTCTTTCGATTTTATTCAAACTACTACTTTTATTACACAGTTGAGCAAAGTCTTTAAAACAGTTAAGCATAAAAATAGAATAAAATGCTAAAAGCCTTAATAGGCTCACAGTATATTCTAGATCATTGGAGTCTGTCAGGAGTCAATTATCGCTTTGTCTTCTTGCAATTTCCCTTCTTAGCCACGCTTTGTATCAATGCATGAGCTCTGTGCTAAAGTTTGGTTCTGCTCCGCCAAGTTGCCGCAGGCCCCAATTGCGCTCGTATCCAGCCAAATTCTGTGCAGTGAATGCGGGGATATTGAAAGTTTCGATTCCGGCTCGGTGCAATCCTTGACTTATTCCTACCTGACGAAGAATGTGACCAGGAATGTAGAATGTGAAAGCGGTTAGCTCGGCTATCACCATCCTCTCGAAACTTGCAGAATTAAGGGCCATGTCTAGTATGTCCAGGGCCTCATGCCTCCAGATGATTTCATTCGGAAGCATTTCCTTCATGAACGTGTACCACTGGTTTGTGGACATCTCCAGGTAGATCATCCCACGCTGATGCATCCGACCGGGCAGATGAGGCTAGTTTGCCTCTGGTGCCGTGAGCAATCCCAATTTGTCGAATAGCCATAGCTGTAGGTGAGGGAAAAGACAAGTAAGGAGCCATATAAAACTTGAGCGAGAAAACAAGTGAGGAGCCCCGATATAACCTAAGCCGAGAGATAAGGTAAAAAGGGAAGTGTGCGAAAACTCAAAAAAGGTGAGCCGAGTGAGAATTTACCTGCAGTAGGAATGGACTACCGCTAAATATGTTTGTTTGGCCAGTAGAAACCAAATCCAAACCCATGAGCGTCTCTGCTAAAACCAATGGCACCACATTCCTTCGAGTACCCATTTGAGCGGCAATGCTTACTAGCAAAGGTTCACTCGCCCATTCGGAGATACTAGCAAGTAAGCTGCCAGTACACTGATCGTCATGGCAAATTGACGTCGGGCCTGCAAGGCGGTGTCCTCTGTGTTTCCTTCAGGCCCGTACCACTCCATCAGACGCATGATGTTGATTTGCCCCTCGGTTAATAGACTTTCGGCTGCTCCTCTTGAAATGTCGAAACATGATTGCAAAAGTTTTGGCATGCTCTTCCTATAAGGTGGTACGACGATCACGCTCGAACCAAACCCCTGGAGATATGCTTGGAATTTTTCCATGGTTGGGTACAGCTCGTTGTCCTTGAACCTAAAAACATGAACCTCTGGGTCCTAGAACTGTAGTGCTGCCATCAGAATTTTGGGCCGGACCCTCACGTTACGAAGAAAACGAAAAGCGGCCAGCCCGTGAGAGCGAAAGGATAGCCAATCTTCGGCTACAAAAGCCATTAACCACGGGCTGATCCAGACTGGAAGGTTATTTGCCATTATGAGGAAGTTGGAAGTGCTTGCTCTCGAGGGGAGGGGGGGGGGGGTGTGCCTCATATTTCTAGGGACATATCTTTTTATAGCCAATGCATCATGAAATATCTCCTTTTATCAAGGCAAATATCCAAGCAAGGTGGCATTGCCCCCTTCAATGCAAGGGCACACCTGTGAACTGCCCCAGGTGTATTCTGGACGGCCAAGAACAGTGACAAGGCATTCAACGTCTCAGATTCCAGTTTGGTCAAACAAAGGTGGCTTAGCAAGGATTGTCCATCGCGCGATGGTTCTTCCATCGCGCGATGTTTCCAGTCTATCGCGCGATGGTTCAGTCTGCAATTTGACAGTTTCCAACAGCTACTGACCAACTTTGGTCATTTTTCGTTCCGGGGGTTGTTTTGCAGTTTTGATGGTTCCAATAAGTCACCATCGTTATATGTGACTGTGTCCAAGTGTCGGATTCGGAATCTCACGTTTAACGAAGATTTTGGACCTTCGGTGGCCCATTTCAAGTTCAAATTGGGACTTCGGTGGTCGAAATGTGTTTTAGTGGTTCTCACCCCATTTTCTCATACCGTACAGGTCATGTGAGCCTAAAGTGACTGTGTGGAGGTGTCGGTTTCAGTCCGGGACATAATCCAGTCATGTTTTGCTTTTTGTGTCCATTTTTGTGTCTTTTAGCACTTTCAGGTCTAAATTTTGCTCTGGAATGTATTTTTCAGTTCCGTTGATTTGTACGGGTCATGCTGTGCATGTTTGACCTTATAGAAGTGTCGGTTTCATCAGATTTGAAATATTTGGAGTTTTGGATTGTTGTTACCCAAAATTTTATTATATTTCCTGTATCCTCGTATCCTGGTCATGTCCTAGGTCGTGTCCTTCATTTCTCTTCGGAATTGGTCATATTTATACATGTTTTTGTGTCTGTAAGCAGTCTCAGCATGTCATCAATGCAAGTTCGGTATTAGTGGTGAGTTTCAATTGCTCAAATCTATTGTAAGAGTAAATAAACCGTGAAAATGCAAATTTTATAGCTAAATTATGATCTATCCATGTTAAGTGAAGAAAACTACTGCATGTTTAGCACTTTGGCCAATCAAAATCATCATGTCTGCCCGGGCACATCCTCCCACAAATCAAAAAGGCATGCAGGCCTGAAAACAGCAATCAAATGTCAGTTGTGGCCCATTCGCCTACCATCTACCTATCTACTTGGGCGCGCAGGCCTCAAAGCAAAAATCAAAAGTGCAGGAAGTAAATGAGGCATCGCAGTAGCCCTCAATCCTCTCCTAGCCAATCACCGTCACCGTCGTCGTCGTCCATCTCCCTAGGGTCTTGCTTGTATCCGGGATCGTCCGCGGTGTCGTCAGAGCCGCTGTCATCGGACGACCCCTCTTCATCTTCCTCTTCCTCTCTTTCTTCTTCTTCCTCCTCATCGTCCTCCTCCTCAGAGACCTCAGGCAGGATTAGTCATTTCTTGCGGACCGGCTTGTCTTGCAAGGGCCTTTGGCGCATCTTGATTTGGTACTGCTCCTCTGCGCGCGCCACAGCCTCTCGGGCTGCCTCCTCACTTGCGGCGGTCGGCTGTGGACCTCTCGTCTGTCGTCTAGTAGTGACCGGAGGAGAAGGAGCCCTTTCTGCCAGCATCCTCTGTGGAGGGTCTCTAGCGCTCTTCCTCTTAGGAGCCGCCTGCCTTTGTGCCTGTATTGTAATTATTCATGCATTAGTATACATTGTGCATATTGTATGATTGAAAGCAGGTATGATCAATTTCAAATCAATATCTATCAAAGTGTAATATGTCTCGGGCGAGGAAGCATACATCAAGTATTGAAAGCAAGAATGTTTCATTTTTTGAAGGGTATACCTGAGATCTCTGAGCCGCCGATGAAGGAGTTGACGCTGGATAGCGCAAGTCCAATGGCAAACCACTTGCTGCTCTTCTTATTGCATTCTCCAGTGCAAGCATGCGACGAACAGCTTCGTTCGCCCACTCAGTTGGTACCTGCAATAGTCAATTGGGAGTTATCAGGGTATTTCAGCAATGATTCCATTCTAGTAACATGCAACGAAAGGGAACAATGATGTCTGACTGGGACGGTGATTGGCGTAGGCTCAACTCTGGCAGGTGCTAGGTGCAGCTCAGCTGGATTGCCCTGAAAGTCTACCACTGCTATCTTCCATAGCAACTCTGGTGGCCCACCTCTCACTGGTCCGCTGAGGCCTCGTCTCACACGGCCTTCGCCATCGCTCTGTCTATCCCCTGCAGCTCTCCTCTCCTCAGCAGCTCCATGAGCCTGACTCCGGACCTCTCTGAACTCCCGGACTCTCAGTGGCCCTGCCAAACGCTCCCTCTGGTATGTCGCGTAGTCCATGTCCGGACGCAAGTGGCGTGTCAGGTCGGTGTCAGGCTACGTGAACATCTCCAGCTCGGCCAGTGTGTACTCTCCTGTGTGTGAGGCCCATGGTGGAAGTGGCCCAGGCACCTGGAACTCAGAAAGACCAAGCGACTGGGGTGTCACCCAATCTCCCAAGTACCACTGCCAACCAAAGGCAGACTCCAGCAACACTCTGCTCGCCGTCACAACCCTACTCCTAGCCAAGTACTCAGGCTCAGGCCCTGCCACTCTCCAAGGATCCCACTCGACCTGTACACATGATAGACATACAATGCAAGTATCGGTCAGCGACAACATTAAAGCAATAGAAAGGGGTGTGTATTTCTGTTTGATAAAGTCTCATGTTATACCTGTGAGGGTCGGAGCTCGTCCAAGTATACCCTGAAGCCATTCAGATCGCCGCTCCCCCTCTTCTCTCCCATGTTCTTCTTGCTCCAAATGTGTGCACGCAGGAGAATCCCCAAGTCCAAGCTTTTGGATGCTAGACGGCACATGTTCAAAACCTTGTAGGCCCAAAGCTGTATGGTTCACAAGCAAAGCAAGTCATCAGTGCATGTAATAACACAATCAAACAGGCCGTGCAATCAAACGAATAAGTATAATATGAAATTGTGCTTTATTCTATTGAAATCATACCTCCCAAATTCTCCAACATCCGGTTGTGCTCACCTCTGTCCTCGATGAGTCGCCCAAGAAGTCATAGGACGCACCCAATGCCGCTCCACCCCAGTCGAAGCGCAAGGCCGTCCTCAAGTCCCTCAGCGCGGGCAAGTACAACAAGTGAACCTTGCTGCGCCTATTCGAGTACAAGGTCGCGCCGAAAAGGTACAGCAGGTATGCCCGAGCCATCTGCTCCGCCTCCTCTTCAGTTGTCACCTTCTTCATAAGATACCTGGTGAACTGTCCATACCTTGCCATCCCCTCCTTAACTTTGGGCATCTCTCCCAAGAACCACTCTAGGACTGCTGAGTCTTCGTGAATGCCCGAGTCAAATGGAATAGGCTCTCCCCCAACTCTCAAACTGGTAATCGCTGTAAAGTCAGCAGGTGTCATTGTCATCTCCCTGAGCGGTAGGTGAAAGGTGTTGGTAATGTCCCTCCACCTCTCTGCAAGTGCTACTAGAACAACATGATCGTTTCTGGCCGGGGTAAGCGTCTGAATGAATCCACCAAAGCCTGCATCATCCACTAACTGCCTCACCCTGGCAGGCAAACCCTGGTACAATGCCAAAGAGCTGCATGCACCTCCAAAGCCACGGATATCCCTCTGCCTCGCTCTCTCTTGTGTCAGACACAAAACATAATACGAGCAACAAGAGGGTATGTTAGCACGCAAGGCTTTCATTCTTAAGTTCTAGGTAATCAATGCAATTTGGCAACAGATGGTTAGTTCAAGTTATTATGTTGCATGCATGGTATTCAATGTCAAGTTCAACATTTTGCAATATTGGTCTTTTCCTTTCAAGAATTACCGTATACGTTTTAACATTCAAGTACCAGTGGGCAAATTCAAATTTGAAACTACAAAGGGGGATTTTGGAAAGTTACCTCTATTCAGTTGCTTGAAATGTGGGTCTCGGGATCTCCCAAGACGAGCTCGGAGTCGTACTCCGTCCGCCGCGGCTTGTATGCTGCAAAACCCGACGGCATAAACAAGTGAGGAACGGGTGGCTCATACCCCTCTGCTGTGAACGAGACACGTGTTAGGCTCTCCGCATCTGTCACCGCCATCACCCTAGGCTCGGGCACCCTAACTCTGACTCTCTCTTCGGCCTCCAAGCCTCTCAAAACCTCCTCCTCAGCGGCTCTTTCCCTCTCGGCCCTCGCTGTAGCCTCTGAAGCTGCTATCATTCTCTCATGCTCCTCCCGGGCCTCCAAAACAGCAGCCCCTATTGCGGGGTTGTCCTCTAAAAGTTGGGCGAGTTGCTCGTCGCTTAGAAGCTCGGCGACATCCTGTTTTGTGATCAGCTTGTGGCCCGATGATGTGGCCGCCGGCCGGAAGAGTACATCCTCCTCTCTGTTCGCGAAAGGGATCCCCGTGGTCTCTACCTCCTCGGATGCCACACCCTTGCCTCTCGCTGGGTCCCTCGGCGGAGACCCACTCGGCCCGGTGCCATCACCACCAGCACCACTGCTACCCGCTTCCCCAGACTCACCACCGAGCCACTCACGGCCATGCTCGGGTCCAATGGCTCAACTACGGACCCCATTGCCCTCGGCTCCTCCGTCACGCGACGATCTGGCTCTGTCGCGCGACGCTTATTACCACCACCAACTTCTTGCTCGCGGTCTTGATCTCCATCACCGCTGCCTATCACAACTGCACCAGTACCCACGGCGGACTGCGCCGGCTGTTGGTCTCTTGTGTCGACCTCCATTGGCCCTCCCTCGTCCTCTGGACGATCAACAACCTCTCCTCCACCGCCACCATTGCCGTGATCCACCATGGGTGTATGTTTGAATGTGGGCTTATCGATTTTCGTGATGAAATCAAGGGTTTGAGTTGGGGGTTTGAGGGAGAAGAGAGTTAAAGAGAGTTTGAAACTGTTCTGAGCGGTTTCAGAACGTCCCCGTCGATTGTATGGAAGAAAACAGGTCTGGGCTCTTTCCAGACCCAAGCCCGAACAAGGAACCCTCGCGCGATGGAGTGGCTTTGTCGCGCGATGGTTTGGTTGGGCCTCTAGGCCCAATGCAGCTTCTGGACCAGCACAATCAGGTTTATCTCTCCTACAAAACACCCATCGTTTTTGGGTATGGCACCGCAGTGATTTTGATGGTCATCATGAATTAATGACTTTCAAATTGAGCACTTTTTGAATCCCCAACAGTGGTCCGCCCGCGCGCAGTCCGATTTTCAAAATCAGTAACGATCTATCCATCCATTTTCAAAATCAATGACGATCCATGCGTCCGATTATCAATCAACGACGATCCATGCGTCCGATTATCAATCAATGATGATCCATCTGTCCGATTATCAATCAACGACGATCTATTCGTCCATTTTTAAAATCAACGACGATCCATCCGTCCAATTATCAATCAACGACGATCTATCCGTCCATTTTCAAAATCAACGACGATCCATCCGTCCGATTATCAATCAACGACGATCTATCCGTCCATTTTCAAAATCAATGACGATCCATCTGTCCGATTATCAATCAACGACGAACTATCTGTCCATTTTCAAAATCAACAACGATCCATTCGTCCGATTATGAATCAACGATGATCTATCCGTCCATTTTCAAAATCAACGACGATTCATCCGTCCGATTATCAATCAACGACGATCTATCTGTCCATTTTCAAAATCAGCGACCATCCATCCGTCCGATTATCAATCAACGACGATCTATCCGTTCGATTATCAATCAACGACGATCTATCCATTCATTTTTAAAATCAGCGACGATCCATCCGTCCGATTATCAATCAGCGACGATCTATTCGTCCATTTTCAAAATCAACGATGATCCATCTATCTGATTATCAATCAACGACGATCTATCCGTCCATTTTCAAAATCAGCGACGATCCATCCGTCCGATTATCAATCAGCGACGATCTATGCGTCCGATTATCAATCAGCGATGATCTATCCGTCCATTTTCAAAATCAGCGACGATCCATCCATCCGATTTACTTGTTCCCCAGGAGAATTGCTTTAAACGGTTGATCAGCTCTCCGATCCATCGGTGCATGGTATTTTTATATATTTGTTTGCATTTTCCATTTTATCGGCTTTTGGGTAAATTGGATGGGTGTCTAGAAATCTTTGACGTTACCTGTACCAGTCAATGGTGCTCCGCGTGCCATCAAAGAGGGACTATTGTAGACACCCCAATCTGGTTTCCCAATTGATTTACTTTCTTTTTCAGTTTCTTGTTTCTCCGATGATGAATCAGGTCAAAAACAATATTGGAGTGAAATGGCTTGAGCTTGGAGTGAGCAAAATCCATCTTGAACCCTAAAACCCTAAGTCAAAACCCTGGCCTCAGGGGTTGACCATCGCGCGACCCATTGGGTCCCTCGCGCGACGACTTACTTGCCAGGTGTTGGTCAAAGTCAAAGCTTGACTATTGACCATCGCGTGGGTGGATAAAACCATCGCGCGATGGACCTAGTCCCTCACGCGATGGTCAACTCCCGTCACATTCACCTTTTTCCAACCGGATTTTGTGATGATCAGGGGGCCACTGTCTTGAGGAACCTCATTTTCGTCGACTAAACAGTGTTCTGCAGGTGCATGGGTTGCACCACTCTCACAACCACTCCCATCACCTTTTGGGGTGGCCTTGGCTACCAAGTAACCAAGGCCAGCCTCGTTGGCTGGTCTCTACACCTTGTTTGCCACCCACCAAGCACTCTCTCATCTCCTATGTATACTCCCCATTGATCATGTTGCAAAGGGTTACAAAAAAAGAGAAAAAGAAAGAAAGAGAACACCATTTTCAAACACTCCTCATACTTCATAACTAAAGTCACTTCCATACACTCATCTTTCAAGCTACATCACCTAGTTCAATCCATTTTCGAAACACTCAAGCAAAGGTATAACTCTTTTACTGTTTATTGTTTTGATCCCTGAGGGGGACTGGCAGAGCCAAGGCTGGTAATCAATACCAGTTCTGGCTCTAAAGTCAGTAGAGTTACAAGAATCGTACACCGATCCTCCTGCATGCGATGGACTCACTCAATCGCGCGATGCTTCTAGCTGTCGCGCGACAGTCCTCGTAGGGATAGGGTTTTGGTTCCTTTCTGTTTTGTTATAGCATAAAAAGTTATATTGAAGCATGATTGAATTAAAACCACTGTCTTGCATGCTAATTTGTAGTTTAATTTATAACTCTTAGTAATTTAGCTTTGGACTGCCCCTGGGTTGCTCTTGAATATGTCTCAGAGTCCAGGCATGCAAAGCAATTCCTGGAAGTCTAGTCACTCCATCGCGCGAGTGTCGTGACTCCATCGCGCGATGGTCTATCTGTTTCCAGTGGTTGCCCTTGCATGGGCAGTTTGGTCCATGACCATTGTTTAAAGCCGCCACTGTTTAGGGGTTTGCATTTATTCTCTATCCTTTCTGTCTGTAATAATTATTTGCTTTCAGTATATATAAACTGCTTGGTTTGAATCCTGGGTATGCACTGGTCCTTTCAGAGCCCAGAATGAGATAAAATTGAACCTGTTGGGGGGGCAAAACCATCGCGCGATGATGTGGGTTGGTCGTGTGATAGTTGACTTGCATGTTGGCAGAGCCATGCATGCAAGTTGGCTGGAGCCTGTGCCTCATTCATATCAACGCACTGTTTTGATGCCCGGTAACAGTGTTGGGTTTTATCTCATTTATTTTTCAAGCATGCCATCCATTCATATTATCTCTGATCATATGTTGCAAGATGTTACAGTTTTGAATTCCCGATTAACTGTTTCCCCACCCTAATTGGCTAAAAATTGATTAGTAGAAGAAGAATCGCAAACTTTTTCACAAAATGCTTAAGTAGAGACCGATCGCCGGATTGGGCGAGAGGGGTGCCTTAAAATCCTTCTCCTCTTGTAACCTGGCTCCCGAACCCAGATATGGTTATGACGGATTGGTTCCTTAAAACTTTTTCAAATCAAAAATAGTGCGGCAGGTGTTTCGAAATACGGTTCCTTGGGTGTCGAACCTTCAAAACCAAAGTGGCGACTCTGCATTTTGCGAGCGGTTGTCATCCAGCTAAAAGCACTCCTTCGATTCCGGGCGCTTGCGTTTGGAAATTCGAAAATTTCCAAAGGGCATGCGCCCACAAGAGGCCGGCCTCGTTTTCTAGGTTCGGATTTCAAATAGTCCTGACAAAAATATTTCTTCTTTATTTTAGTCATTTTTCTTGATTTTTACTATTTTGTCTTTTTTTCTTAACTTTTTGTGTACATGTCCATTTTTAGTAAAATTTATATTTTTAGAATCAATTCCTGACTCATATTATTTCGGACAAAAATACCCTTGACTATGTGAAAGGGGCTATGTGAACTGACAATTCTCATAGTTAGTTTTATGAGAACTGCTCAATTCTCATAGAGAAATGGCTATGTGAACTGAGCTATGAGAATCGGTAACGTGAACTGTCAGAAAATACACAGTTCTCATAGAAAAATACACAATTCTGATAAAAAAAATACACAATTCTCATAGAAATACACAGTTCTCATAGACAGTTCTCATGGACAATATACAATTCTCATGAAAAAAATACACAGTTCTCATAGACAGTTCTCGTGGACAATACACAGTTCTCATATAAAAATATACAATTCAAATAGATAGTTCTCATAGAAAATACACACACGAACAAAAATTGAACAAACAATAATAATAATAATAAAATACAAATCCATCAATATCGCAGGTTATTTTTTTGATATTATATACTCCATACAAAAATACGAGTGGAGTAGCAAAAATTTAAACCGACAAAAGAATAATCTAATTATAATTCAATCATTTTGTTTCACTCTGCAATCAATCACTCACTTGTCTATCACCTTCTGGGATCAAACAATCCAGATTATACAAAAAAAATCCTCCGAAAACAGAGAACACAGATTAAGCACCCAATATTTGATCAAACAAGGGAGATACTTTGTTTTGCTCGGTTCAAACCAGTGAGATCTTAGCTTTTGTTGAACAATTTCTTCCCAAACTACACCACCAAAGAGAACAACTGAACCTGATCTCAATATAATCTTCCCCGTCGTCGTTCACTAAACTTAATTTTGAGATATAAGATCGCTCAAAACATTTACCAGAAAAGGAGAGCTTGGGCGCAACTCTCGTGATTGCAAAAATTAAAATCCACGCCTTGATGCAGAAGAAGAATTCGACCAAAAGATGTAGTTCTCGATCGGCACGACATTGTATTGAGAGAGGTCGTACGAAAATGCGAGCGATGAACTCATCGGAGTGGACGTCCTTTTGGTGTTGAGCTAGATGAACTCGCTGACGTCGATGCGATCGTTGTTGTCGCCTCCTGTTAGGAGGATAACGTAGAAGAAGAAAAATTTGACCAGAAGAGGTAGTGTTTGATCGGGACGACGTCGAATTGAGAGAGGTCATACGAGAATGAGATCTAAAAGCAGAATTTAACCTCCTAAAAACAGAATTTACATGTCCTATGACAGAATTCACACCCCTTAAAAGTAGAATTCGCCTCCTTATTTCACACCTTATTTGATAGAATAGAATTCACTTGGACTTTTTATGAGATCCACTAGGACTTGAAATTTTAGATCCATGAGGACTTCCAGCTTCATCCACAAGAAGTTCCAACTTGACATCCATCAGAACTTTAGATTCAGATCCATTAGAACTTCAAAACTTCAAACATGAGATACATGGTCAACAACAAAACTTATTGAGATTGAGCAACAATAATGATTTAAATTGCAATCACCGTTTCAATCGTATCAACTTTTCTTGCTACAATCCTCGCTCCTCCTTACCACCGACGTAAATGAAGTGCCGTCATAAACGACGAGTAGAAGGAAAACATTAAAATAAGGGCAAACGTGTAAAAGCACCTCTAGAAAGGGGCCGTATGGGATACACACTACAAAAGGGAGTTTGGAAGGGACGCCCACTAATAAATAGGACCGACCAGTAATTTCCTGAAAAATATCAATGAACACCCAATTTTAATAGTTTTGAACGCCTAACCCAAAAAGAATTGAACATCTAACCCAAACTAATTGAACACTCAATCATAGCCCATCAATCCAGCTAATTCATATTTGATAGCCTAATGCATTATCTCAACTAAAGCTCATAATCATAATGAAAAAGATTGAAAAACGAAAGAGAAAAAGAAGGATTTATTGGTGTAAGTATTATGCTTTGCGTTCTCGCCATTTTTATTGTCAGTGGTCTAAATGTGTTAATTTTGTATTCATGAGATTAACTACTTTATTTCTTTTTAGTCTAGTTAGCTTATACAATTACGGACAAAGCTTTAAAAAAAATTCAACTACATTGCAAACTCCCTGAACTTGTATAGTACTCTTTCGAATTTAAGACTACAATAAAAAATCTCATCATGTCATCCTAAAGAACAACATATTTTTGAGAAGATCAACCCCAACATACTCGCTACAATTTCTTTCAAAAGAGTTTTAGTAGATTAATACTAATACGCTGGTTAAACGTTGGCACAAAATATGAGAACTCATTTAGGACAACTGTAAAATTTTACCACCTCCATTCTTGAGACACTGTCTACTGCGCAGTAAGACAACTTTCAAAAAGTTAACTTTTTGTTAGAAACTAATGTATATTTGTAAGTTATCATTTCGCCTTGTAGTTCAATTTTTTTTACAATAGAGGTTATGTTCTTTGACTGCACTATTTATACTACTATATGAGATTTTGTACAAAGATTATTGGTTATTAAGATAACTAGTAGCGTTTAAGGTAATTTTTGAACACCCTACTACAAATTTCTGGAGCCGCCAATGACTAGAAATACACTGAAGTGGAGGGAGTGAGTTTTATTTGCATCTTTAATTGTTTATCTAAAATTTGTGTTGGGAAACCAAATACCAAAAAATGAAACAAAAATTTTATTATTTGCAAAATCTTTTTACAAAAAAGTTGATTTTCATGGTAAAATGTTTTTTTTTATATTAAAACAAACGAAACCTTATGGACTTCCAATTGCAATTCGGGAAAGAAAAGAGCAACTTATCTAGAAAAAAAAAACTCGAGTAGAGGCTTTGGCAAGAACTGAAAGATCGCCAAGAAAAGCTGAGAAAATTCGAGTATAGCATCCAGCAGAAAATGCAAATAATGTCGCGTGTCGGGATGTCGAAACGCAATCAGAAAAGTTTAAGCTGTGTTTGTTACATGTGGAAAGAAAGAGAAATAAAGAAAAAAGGCCGCTGCTATTCGCAGCCCAGTTCCTCCTATCCGCAGCCAATTGCTACCTACAAACCACCACCTTATACGGATTGCTACTTACAACCAAAAAAATATCCCTGAACTCCCGTTTTTGCCCTTGTATACTATATACATACAACCCAACCAATCAAATATCCCAACACCTCTTTTTCTCACCACCCCCCCCCCCCCCGTTGCTTCTCTGGTCCACTGAGCCACCACCCACCCACCACCCACCATTACAGCCACCCCACAGCGCCACCTCCCATTCCCGTCTCTCTCTCTCTCTCTTCCATCTTTCTTCTTCTCCTCCTCCCCCATTTCTTCTTCTTTTCCCTCAGTCAACACCACTCACACCACACTACAACAACAGCACAACTTTGAGGCAAATGAGGTGTAAGAAGAAAGCACAACACGCCGACATCACCAACGATTTCGAAGTTGAACATCGGTAAAATTTTGAATCTAATTATTGCGCATTTTTTTTATTTCCATTTGAATTTTTCTTGAGAAACCCACAGTATGTATTGCTATTTCGTGTATTTCAAATTTAATCAAACATTAGAGTCCGATTGTTTTCCACAGTTTCAGATAGTTGTTTGGCCTCTATTCAGATTTTCATATCTGAAATTGATTACCTCATTCGAATTTTAATTTTCGATTGACCCCTATTCGAATATTATAAAAGTTGAATTGTTAGCGCATTTAAATTTTAATATCCAAAATTTATTGCATGATTCGGATTTTAATATCCAAAAGTTTATACCCCATTCTGACATTACAGTCTGATTAGTCCCCTCTATTTCGATTATTAGAATCTGATTTACTTATCTTTACTCAGAAATTAGAATCCTATCTCTAATTCATGTGTTCTAACCATAGTTGTCAAATTATGAATCGAATCGAGAATCAGATTGACATTACTACTATTTTGTGTATTTTAATTAAATTTAATTGAACATTAGAGTCTGATTATTTTCCACAGTTTCAGATATTAAAGTTTGATTAAACCCCTATTTGTTCATATAGTTTTTGAATGGTACTACCTATATGTCCTTAATTTGTTTCAAAAATCTTGATTGCCACCAGAAATTATCATTCCCTTTTTGTTCAAACTTTTGTAGTGAGTCACTAGAAAGTGAACAAATATTCTCATGTCTGTCATTGTAGTTCCTTTTGGCCATTCTCAACAACTATCACAATTCATACTGCTATGGTTTTGTTCTGGATGTATATTAGTGCTTGAAGTAAGTTGTAAGTCATCATGTTCGTAGCCTGATATTAGTATATTACTGTTACGGTTTTGTTGCGGACCCTAAACTTAGCCTTGAGGCAGGCAGCTAAGGGAAAAAAATGAGGCAAAATGGATTTGGAAAATTGAAAAGAAAGGGTTTTTAATGGAATTTTATTTCAGTTTTTAGCTGAATGAAATGCAACTCTTATAGACTTTTTTCTGCAAATAATGTATCGTTGGTTTTAGCGGTATTGTGCCTTGGCTGAGTTATACTTTCTGCTCTATGAAGAGAGCGACACTATAAGTTATACTTCTTATAGAGTGCTTTTATAATTATTATTACTAGGTGTTGTAACCTTCCTGGTATGGTTCTTTAGTAGACTATAGCCTGGTTTGCAGATAATACCTGCCTTAAGTTTGTGCATTTTCTCCGAAACAAAGTTTTAAGTTGTCAAAGATGAGCTTTTTATCTAAAAACTGCTTTAATTTTTACCCCAAGGTTTTGCAAACTCTATTGCAGGAACATGTTCTTTTCAGCGACGGTAAAAATGATCTTTTTCTTCTATAACTTTAGTGAAATAATTATTTATCGTGCGTATGCAAGCCAGTGTGTAGCATAGTGAATGAGTTTCTATGATGCTTATGGTGGTTTATTGCTTGATATGTTATAAATGTGCTAGAACTCGAGGATACATATATTGTCTATATCTGACTATTCAAAATGGCTAAATGTTAAGTTTCGATTGGGTTGTAGACATGCTATTCGAATGTTATAAAAGTTAAATTGTTAGCTCATTCAGAATTTAATATCCAAATTTTATTGCCTCATTCGAATTTTAATATCCAAATGTTATACCCCATTCGAACATTATAGTCCGATTAGTCCCCTCTATTTTGGTTAATAGAATCCGATTTACTTATTTTTATTCAAAAATTAGTATTTGATTCTCCTATCTTTAATTCGTGTGTTGTATCCATAGTAGTCAAATTATGAATCGAATCGAGAATCGGATTGACCTTTTTCCCAATTATAAAAGTTGAATTGTTAGCTCATTCATGTGGTTTCATATTCGTCAAAAAAACAATGTAATAAACCTTGATTCATGTATAGATTCGTATCGTTTTGCTTGAATCATACGATTTTGACAACTACGGTTCTAACGTATTGTTTGCAATGTACAGGAAATGAAACGAGTTCCTCCTACTATTTCTGCAAGTAAGAGGAATGCTAAGCTAGCTTTAACTTTGGAAAGTAAACGAGGCAAAACATGAGGATGAGGGCAGAGGCAAGAGGTTGAGGGTGAGGAGGATATGGTGGTTGAACAATATCGTGAGGTAGACTCTAGTACCTAGTAGGAAAATAGATACTATAGTATAATGGATATGTGCATGTAGATGTTAAGGATTTGTTATAAAAATGAAAGCTTAGCAAACATAATAAAGTTTATAGGCGAATGGGTACGAAACTAAACTAGCTTATATGGCAACATATGCGGGTTGGTTTAAGGCTCTGTGCCTTGTCCCCGTTTATGGTTTAGAGGATACAATAATGTAAAATAAATTCCAATACTAACAAGTTTTGCATGTGGTTTCATATTAGTCAAATGCAATAATGTGATAAACCTTGATTCATGTATAGATTCATATCGTTTTTCGTGAATCGTACAATTTTGACAACTATGGTTCTAATGTATTGTTTGCAATGTACAGAAAATGAAACGAGTTCTTCCTACTGTTTCTGCAAGTAAGATGAAGGCTAAGCAAGCTTTAACTTTAGAAAGAAAATGAGGCAAAAGACGAGGACGAGGGTAGAGGCAAGAGGTTGAGGTACATTCAGAGGTAGAGGAGGATGTGGAGGTTGAGCAACATGCTGAGGTAGAGAAGGATGTGGAGGTTGAGGTACATTCGGAGGTAGAGGAGGATGAGCCACATGCTGATGTACGGAGGATGAGCCACATGCTAATGTATTGGAGGATGAACCATATGCTGAAATTTGTGAGGATGAGCCACATGCTGATATACGGAAGGATGAGCCACATGCTTTTGTACAGGAGGATGAGCCACATGCATACTGAAAATTGTGAGGATGAGCCACATCTTGATGTACGGGAGGGTGAGCATGAGTTCGATCAACAGGAGGACGAGCTACATGAAAGTTAGAATACGATTCTGTGTTTCTAGCTTTGAATTGGATAGATATATTTCACTCAACTACTACTACTACTACTCTAGAATTTTTCGTTTATGTTTCATTTATAATTTATTTGTTAGACTAAACTATTGTTTGTAATATACATGAAACGACACAAGGCAGAGGACGAGGATGGGGGAGAGGACGAGGGAGAGGGCGTCGGGAGAGGGCGTCAGGCGAGGCAAGAGGAGGTAGACGATCAAGCAGTTGGGCCATAAGACCGGACTTGGTTAGTTGATTTTAAGAACCATATTGCTGTTGATATTTGGAACGGTAAGGAGCGACTGTTGTTGAAATTGCACTCGCACAGACATAAGAGGTTACTTGTGAGGGTCAGACGTTCAAGGTTGTTTCCACTTTCTCATATTATTTCTTCATACTGCAACAAAGAGTTACTGTTTGCCTTTATGGAGAGGTGGCATTTGGAGACGAATAGCTTTCACTTTCAATTTGGGGAGATGACTATTACACTGGATGACGTGCCGCAGCTTGTTGGACTTCAAGTGGAGGGGTTAGCTATGCACATAGTGGATAAGATGAGGGAGGAGTGTTTTGCAATGGTATAGAGGTGTCTTGGTGTGACGGAGGACGTTGCAGAGGATGGAGTTACAACAAACAATCGTGTTTCGTTTGAATGGTTGAAGGAAACTTTTAGTGAAGTGCTAGATGGGGACTCGGAGGAAAGGGTTAATTGTTGCGCATGGGCTTACTTGCTCTATCACTTTGGCAGCACTCTATTTGCTAACAAGACTGGGAGGACGGTTTCTGTTCAGTTCCTCACTCTTTTGGAGGACTTGGGACGAGTTCGCGACTATGCTTGGGGTGTAGGAGGGTTGGGCCATTTGTACAGACAACTTGGACAAGTAAGCAGACGTAATTACAAGCAGCTGAGTGGCTACACGTTTTTGTTGGAGGTACATAATTATATTCAATTATATTTTGTACATGAATTTGAATTTACATCTGACATGAACACGGACAAGACGCTGTGTTGAACACGGACGCAGGACATTGACAACTATGAGTGAGACACGGATACAAACACGACATCGCGTCGGTCACAGACACGGGACATTGACAACTGTGAGTGAGACTAGGATACGAACACGGACACGACACCGTGTCGGATACGGACATGGACACGGGACATTGACAACTATGAGTGAGACTTGGATATAGACAAGGACACGACACCGTGTCGGATACAGACATGGACACGGGACATTGACAATTATGAGTGGGACTTGGATACTGACACAGACATAGACACAACACCGTATCGGACACAGACATGGGACATCGACAACTATGGGTGAGACTTGGATACGGACACGGACACAACACCGTGTTAGACACGAACACGGGACATTGACAACTATGAGTGAGACTTGAACACAGACACTAACACATTCATAACTGTGATGTATTCTTGTCCATTTAATCATTAGTGTGGGCACACGCCCCAAATTTTTTTTTATGAAAATCAGCTGCACCCTTTTTGGAAAGCGCGGTGAAATGCTTCAATTCAGAGTCACCACTCGGGTTTTGCGGAATGCACCCAAGGAATCGAAGATGAAATGCTTGCAATGTTTTGATTGGAAAAGGTTTTGTAGACTGGTTTGTCATCACCTTTGATATCTGAGATTCGGGAGCCAGATTATGAGAGAGGAAGGGTTTTAAGGCACCCCTCTCGCCCAATCCGAAGATTGATCTCTACTCAGACATTTAATAAAATGTATGCGATTCTTTCTCATTAATCATTTTTAGCCTATTAGGGCGGGGAAACAATTAAAATGGATTTAAAAAAACTCTAACATGTTGGCAGGATATGATAGAATGGCATGTTTGCTTATTGAAACAACTTGTATAGATAGAAAACAAATACCTGTGGGAGCTTTAAACAGACTGGAAGACACAGTTCCGGAGTGACGTATGCAGGAAGAAACCAGTATGCACTGATCAAGTCACTACATGTTGTTTTAACCTGCGTATGCCACAGATAAACACGTGTGCGCCAGTAAGCTCAAATCCACAGTTCTTATTTTCAACCCTCTGGGCTTTGAAAATGACCAGTGCTTACCCAGGACGAACCAAACAGTTTATAAAATAGAGAATATACAGTTATAAGCAATTAAAAGGGCTATAGAGCCAAGAGAATGAACAAAACACCCCTTAAATAGTGAGGGGACTTAAGCAGGGGCCAAGGCTTAGTTGTCATGCAATGGCCAGCCACTGGACTGGCGCAGGTAGGTAATGAACTGCCGTATGCCAGTTCTATCTTCTTATCCAGTGCCTGATTTTGCATTTTCTAGGTTTTGGAACATGACCGAAAGGACTCCATAGGCATTCCATAACAATAGAAATTAATGTTTAAAAGTACAACAAGCAGATTTAACTAAGAAAAGCAATAAGCAGCTTTTTTTAGCATGCTCCATAGTGATATATGGAATGAAATATAGAAAATAGCTAGACACTGATCCCCATGCTAGTACTGCACATACAGCCATAACTGGCGTACACGAACTATGGACTAGCGTTCGCCAGTTCTAACCACGAATAGCCTTGAAACTTTGCCAGCTTTACGGCCAGGACTGGTATTAATTACCAGTCTTGACTCTACTAGCCCCCTTCAGGGATCAGAATAGAAAGTTGTCAAAGGTGGTAAACCTTTGGTTTTGAGTTTGTAAGTGTGTTTTGAGCTTTGAACTTGGAAGGTTGATGGAGTATGAGATTGAATAAGTGAGAATGAAATGGTGTATGGTGGTGTCACTTGTCAATGCCTTTCAAAGGGAAGAAAGGGATGAACAAGGTGCTTTGGGGCTTAAACTTACAACTAGGGAGTTCAAGTTAGTAACCCCTTGTAATGGGAATACATGGGGGTATATATAGGAGAAGATGAAGGTGTAACCAGCTGCAAAATGGGTTGGTTGGTGTAGACACCTCCCAAACGGGGTATCGCCATACAGATTGATCACATTTGTTTGCTTTCCACTTCATAAACCAAGATCGTGGATGTTCCCATGGCTAGGAACATCTCCACACGATAGCAGTTATCATTAAAATAGAGTTGCCACCTAGTTTATAAAAATTAGGAAAAATGAATAGAGATTCCAGGTACGTGAGCCAAGAGTACAATAAGGGGAAGGTGTTAGGCACCCCTCTTTGTCTAGTCGTGAGACTGGCCCATAATCGTTTGACATACAATTAATACATGCTTTATCTAATTCTAAACAAGTGATTTGTTTATTTAGCCTTTAACAGTAGATAAGATGAGCCAGAACAGTAATTGAAGCATGCATAAAAATAGACAAGAAAGATAGACTGTTCCAGGAAATAGATCCCTCAGCCGGTTAATGGATGTCACGGCTGAGGGATCCAACTAGATTGATGTATCGACAGAAGGATTGATTCCCCAATCGGTGTTCTTCCTCACACTAGACTAAATGATTAACAGAAAATCAAAACACTAAGACTAATGTATAGAAGCATAAAAGAATCAAACCAATAGGCCCCTGGGCCTCACCACCTTGGTCCCTCAATGCTTGATTGCTTCGTATTGAGGGTGATTGATTGATCTTCTTCTCGATACCCTAGGATTAGGGTTTGTACTTCGGGGTTTGATCGCTCGGGATGCGGCTGCTCACAAAGGTTTAGGGCTTTTGTAAAGAGGATGTGAAAGATGATTTCTGCAGAGGTCGGAGGTATGAGATGGGGGAATTGAATGTTAATTTTGGAACTCTAAGGCCTCTTTATATAGGCAATTGCTAACTCACTCCGGCCAATCAAATGGTGTGAATCAATAAGGAAGTTTAAGGTATCAAGATCTCTGCTCGAATATATTCCTTACTAGCCCTAAAGAATCGGAAAAAGGCTGCTAAGGTTTTGGTGCATCGATCAAACGAATGACAGAACATTCCAGAATTTTGGAAAAAGACGATCTGGTGGCCGAGGAATGGATCTGGTGGCCGAAGAATAGATTGGGCGGCTGAAGAATTAATTTGGCTGCCGAGGAATCAATCTCTCAGGGAGATTTTCAAGCAATATGTTTCACGGGTGAAGGAATAAAGTTAAGGCCGTGAGATCAATGTTACGGCCGAAAGATATATTCTCCTAGGATTCTGTAATTTTGTCTGAAAGGCTATTAGGCTCTGAATTGGGTTCTCTAAGTGGCTAAAAGTACTCTCCAAAAGTCCACAAATTTACGAGAAGTCAATCAACAATCACTGTATCCATTCATCATCGGGATGGTCCCCAAGGTGGGACTTAAAATAATCGTTAGGCCAAATTGGGGTGTCTACAGATGCCCCTCTTTAACTGAACTTAGATGGATCGCGAGACATGTTTAAGTAAGAGTCAAAGCCATAAAAGCAACTCCATTTGGTCAAACCACTATTTCAAGGGTTTTTGAAAAAGGTTTTAGTTATGGTCGAGCCGGGACGCTGCCTATATATTCCACAAGGGAAATTCAGACCAACCGTAGTTCGGGGGGCAATAAAAAGAAAAAGTTTGAAGGGTTAGAGACAGAAGACATACCTTCAGGCTTTAAAAACCGTAGTGCAACGTACCTGGGCTATGCCAGGATTTTGGCAGATAGTAGTTGAAGGAGCGTGGAGCTGCCGGGGAAGTATTGATGGAGAGCATCCTCAGTATTTTGGGGTAGACTAGTACATGATGGGTGAATTGATTGCTTTTCATGATCATCCTTACTTTGACTGAGGGGAACTCGGTTGGGTTGCCTATCCTTGTGAATGAGCTTGATGGAATTGATGTAATTGGGTGGAACCTAAACCATCTTTTGGAGACTATCGAAGGCTGGTTTTGAGATTAGATGTGATAATGGTGATGCAGACTCGATGATGACAATGGTGATGCAATTGATGCTTATGTGCACGAGCCCGTGCGTGTGTGTTTGTTTTAAACATAGAGCTTCTTTCAAGTTCCGAACTTGAGTATTTAGAGCATAGAGCTCGAGCATTTGAAGGGTAGAGTCCAAGCATTCAAAGTATAGGCTTTGAGCATCCATTACACAGTGGTTAGGCATTCAAACATAAAGTTCGAGCATCCAGTACGCAGTGGTTGGGTATTCAAGCGTAGAGCTTGAGCATTTAAGTATAGAACTTAAGCATCCAGTAACATAGTGGTTGGGCGTCCGAAGAGTTTCGAGCATTCAAAGTTTTGGAACTTTGAGCATTCAAGCGTAGAGCTTAAGAACTGATGATATGTTGTTGCGGCATAGAGTCGGCTGAGATAGTGAGCTTAAGAATACAAGCGTAGAGCTGCTGAGATTAGAGCTATTGAGTATTCCATCTTCCATCTTCCACGGGGTTTGATTTGTTCCTCATGCTTGGGATGCTTCTAAGGCTAGTTTCCATATACTCAGAATGTTTCCAAGGCTAGTTCCGAGTACATTCCACATGCTCGGGACTGTCCCCAAGGCTAGTTCTGGCCATGTTTCACGTCGACTTGTTGACCTAAAATGCCATAAGGTTTGTTAAATGCTTTGGCTATTATTGTCTTTAGAGGTTTCCATTGCCCCCTTCAACTTGGTGCCATGGAAAGTTCCATCGCCTCGATTGATGGGGTGATCCACACATACGCTCTAGGAGATTTCCATCACCTCATTTAGCAAATTCAACTTGTTTTGAGAGATTTTCATCGTTTGTGTTGATGAGGTGATCCTTATGCACGCCTAGGAGATTTCATTCGCCTCCTTGTTAGGTAGATTTCCATCGTCTTTGCTAACGAGGTGCCTTCCGGAGGTCGAACGCTTTCTGGAAGCTGGCCATACAAACACTTTTTAGAGGCTGAATGCTTTCTGTCAACACAAATGCCTTTTGGAGGACTTTAGCAACACAAATGCATTCATACATGCCTTTTGGAGGACTTTGGCGATACGGGTGCCTTTTGGAGGACCTTCAGCAATACGAATGTGTTTTGGCAATACAGGTGCCTTCTGGAGGACTCTAGCTTCTTTGTAGTTTGGATTTCTAATCATGACAACTCTTAGTAGTACTCAACATACTAGAGCGATCGTGAAGACTGAGAGCCTACTTATCACTTGAATGTGGAGAACATTCAGAACTACCTGCAATTCCACATTCGAATAGTTTAGAAAACAACATGAATAAGAAAACAATATTCAACACATTTGGATTCAACCACAGGCCAAAATCCTTTTATGCCGACTGCTAAGGACAAGGCCACCACACTTTTAAGGAGCCTAGTTCAAACATTGAATCATTTTGGGCGACATAGTGCGACGCAACACATATACACATTAATTTGAGCATTTTAAGAAGAAAACATAAGCCCCTTGTTTAGGCCATGAATGCTCAACCCTAGCTCAATCGTGTGTGATAATGATAACTTAATTGCCCCTAGCACAGAGATATGCGATATATGCAACAACCAATATGAACGCAATGCTTCTCTTGCTGGCATGCCCTTTGATAGTGCTATGTGACAGCCCTCCATAAAAGGGTTTATGGCAGGGGTGCCCTTCCAAGATATGGCACCCCTTTGCTTCCTACTTGCAAAATTGTTAGTAAACCATGCATATGTTGATAGGCAATGAGAGCGGGATGGTTTCAGCTGACACTAACAGCTTGCCCGATTTATGGCCTCAAACTCGTTTCTTTTGCTTTGCTACTCGCATCATGGTGATGGTGGTTACATTTAAATACTCCGGCTTAGATGAATTCTTTTAGGAAACGCTTTGCTGATGATAGTAATACCCTGAACAAGAGCAGCTCATATTTGAAGTTAGTCCAAACAAATGTCATGTAATCAAGAAACCAAAACACCCACCATAAGGATGTGTGCATGAAAGATTAGGGCCAAGAGATGATAATGGTATGCACACAAATTCGAAATGTATTCTGGACACCTCAACTTTCGCGTATTTGATCCGATGCTTCCTAAGGTGACTTACTACTTACAAAACTTCACACCAACCAAGCAGCTATGACAAGATAAGATTTAAAACATCGCGACACTCTAGGGATAGTACTGCTTGGCCAAGAGACCATCTTGCTACAATCTTCATGAAATGGGAAACTCATGTTATCTCCTCAAAAGTTTACAGATAATAATTGTGCTCGTGCTGCTGTGTCAAGAATGCTGAGGATAAAATTAGCTTTGAAAACTTTTCCTCGAGGATTTCAAAATCATACCATTCCATCAATCATGCTCCACATCCATACCACTCAATGTGCCATGAGACATAGCTTCACAAACCTATGCCCCTAGTCATTTTAGGTGAGGTCATTGTGTTAAGTCGATCGTCACGAGTTGAATTGTTAAGAGGCTATCCTCACGGGAGGTTGGATATTTCTGAGAGGAGAGTAGAGGAGGGCCTAGTCGAACTCCTTATCCTATATGATTCTTCATGATGTGCACTTTGCCAAAGTGATACGTACCCCATGATGTTTGCTTATTGCGTCACTTTTCCATACTGGTTATGCCCCTAGTGCCTTGGATCCTGCTTCTAAGTCGTGTTCTTCAATCTGAGAGGACTTAATTATGGACCATAATGTAGGCTTTGGGTTTGGCTTAAGAAAAGAAGCGGATGTAAAGGCTCAAACCTAACTTCTACTTATGCTTGGGTTTTAAAAGCTAGCAGTCATCTTCAACATTCTTATCAACTCTTGTCGCCTCTTGTCTCACTTTGTGTGAAAGAGTTATTTTATTCAAAATGTCCTTTGTGTATGGAGGTATTCCCGAGCACATACATTTAGTTGCCGAACACGAGATGTTTGGAAGCACGTGGTAAGTACGTTAGGACTTACCGCCGAGCAGTTCGGTGAAACAGCAATATGGACCAATTATATGGGAAGTCATTGGTCCATGTAGTCTGTTCGGCTAATCAAAGGCCAATGACATGAGAAGTCAGTGGTGTGAACTAATTGTTCGGCAGATAGAGACATTCTGATTATGTTAGGACCAAGTTACATGTGAAGTAACTGGTCCAGGAAGTCTGTTCGGCAACGAGATGGCCGAACAAAAGAAAGAACTTCAGTCAAGTATTGGAGCATAAAGAACATTCTGGAAGAATCCAGAAACAATAGTATTCCGTTAAAGAATAAGATCCCGAGAATATAGGATCTGAGAAAGATACCCAACGAGTATGGGATGTTCAGCTTGTTATGGAAAAGAGTCCTACAAGGATTAAGGTAATGAACCGATCAAGGAAACGAGAATCCTTGATATCCTGGGGTTCCTATACGAGTTAGGAATCCTAGGGCAACACGAATGCTTGGCCAGCAAGCATATGTAGATCTATAAATATGAGGTAAACCTAGAGGCAAAAGGTACGCAATACTTTGCATTCTTGCTTTCCTACTGATAATTAGGGTTTGACTGCTAGTACGAGATACTAACTTTGGCATCAGAGGGCCTTTGCCACGAGAGGCAGAGGTGCTCTCACCCCCTGTCTATTTTGCAGATTAGGGTTCCGACGACGAATTAGGGTTTCGGTGAAGAGGCACGAGAAAGCCGTTGCAGTCCAGTTGATCTGAAGCATCAATTGTTTTCATCCCCCTACACTTTGTATGGATTGGAAGAAATGTTTCCTTCAAAATGCCCCTTGTATGACGAGGTGCTTATTTTTTTCATTGATTTTTCTTTCATCTTTCTTTTTTGTATTTTTTTTGTTTGCCCCAACGTAGGGGATGGCTGCCTAGTAGGATTTTCAAAGGAATTATCTAGAAGCTCAACATGGCTAGCAAGGGATAAGTGTACGATAGATGAAATAAATGCCTCTCTTCATTTTGATTCATATAACAAAGTGACAGGGATCTTAGCGAAGAGATTAAGAGCTTTGATGTTTAACCAAGTGGATTTTCTAAGATTGAGACACATAGCGGATGCAGGGAGACATGGTTGATTCTTCTCTTCGTTCATGCTCTAACTTTTGCCTAAATTGCCCTTGTGGGTTTTCAATCTAGCGTGCTCATCTTTTCTTTTCTTTTTTTCTTCTTTCTCCTTTTTCTTACTCTTCATATAGCATGATTTGCTTGCAAGTGATCTCTGCGAGAGTGCAGAAATGTTTCAACTCCTTCTTAGCTCAACAGAAATGACATGAGTTATAGATTTCAAAACTCATTCTTAGCATTTGACAGCTCAAATGATTTATGATGTGTTTCAAAAAGATATCATGAGATCAGTTTGAAATCCCTAAGGATCGTTTTTCAACATTGGATGTTATCATGAACATTCTATAGCAGCAACTTAGCACATGGTGTAGGGAGGTATTCCCGAGCAGATACATTTAGTTACCAAACACGTGATGTTTGGGAACACGAGGTAAATACGACTGGACTTATCGCCGGGCAGTTCGGTGAACAGCGATATGGACCAGTGATATGAGAAGTCATGGCTTCAAGCAGACTGTTCGGTTATGATACAGCCGAACAGATGTAGTAAAAAACCTAGCACGTGATACGAGTGATCACGGGTTGAAAACAATTCAATCGATATCCGAATAAATGGTACGTAGGACCATAGTTTGAATATAGACAGGACAGTCATCATGCTAAACAAGTGTTCGGCAATATGGACCAGTGACATGAGAAGTCAATGGTCCAGGAAGGTTGTACGGGCTCAAGGACCAGTTACATGTGAGGTAACTGGTCCAAGCCGTCTGTTCGGCTATGAGACGGCCGAACAAAGATGGAACTCCAATCGAGAGTAGGAGCAGAGAGAATACTCTGGAAGATTCCAGAATAGTCATGTCTCATATAGGGATAAAGATCCCAAGAATATAGGATCTGAGAAAGATACCCAACGAGTATGGGATGTTCGGCTCTTAAAGGAAAAGAATCCTAAAAGGACTCTTTTCCATAAACTGATAAAGGAAACGAGACTCCTTGATATCCTGGGTTTCCTATACGAGTTAGGAATCCTATGGCAATAAGGATGCTTGGACAGCAAGCATCCATGAATCTATAAATATGAGGAAAACCTAGAGGTGAGAGGTACGCAATACGTTGCATTATTATTGCTTTCCTACTGATAATTAGGGTTTAACTGCTAGTACGTGATACTAACAAAGGCATCGGAGGGCCTTTGCCACGAGAGGCAAAGGTGCACTCACCCCCTGTCTATTTTGCAGATTAGGGTTCACACGTCGAGCTAGGGTTCCGGTGAAGAGGCACGAATAAGCCGTTGCAATCCAGTTGATCCGAAGCGTCAATTGTTTTCATCCCCCTACAATTGGCGCCGTCTGTGGGAAACGAAAGAATTCCCTTTTGAAATACGACCATGGTGGAAGTAACTCCAGCAACGCCGCATGAACCAAAAGATGTGTTAGATGAGGGAAGGGACAAATCACCACCTGGGGCTCCGAGAAAGCCCCAGGGTGGGCACAGAAGGAACACGAGTAAGGACCGACCCCTTACCGTGCATCATAACTCCAAAAATAGAGGAGATGGAGAGACGGCTTCGAGATCCACGAGAAGGAGTAAATCCCATCAAAGGGATGAATCAATCGCGCACTCCAGGAGTGTGCACCATAGTGACGACGTTCTTGATAGGAAGAGGCAAGAAGTCGAGGTGTATGCTCGTCTGATTAAAAAACGAGAGCATGAGATCAGAGAATTGGAAAGAATTAGGGAGCATCCGGAGGATTCTGGCCTGTCTCGAGGAAATTCTAGAGGCAGTAGGTATGCTATGGTACAATACAGAAAGGATCCTTCACGAGGAAGAAGGAGCAGAAGTCCTGTTAGAGGGCGTCACGAAGCTTCTCCACGAAAAAGGGGAAGAAAAAGTAGAAGCCGAACACCGGAGAGAAAGACTTCTTCACGAAAAAGGAGGAGCAGAGACCGGAGTTCTACCCCCGAGGAAGAGGACACGAGAAAGCATCATCGAGACAGGTACGAGAGACCTGATGCTGATTGGGTCAAGGCTTCGGCCCACAAGTCAAAGGAGCAAGAGGATGGGACAGTGACTGCACGAGAAGCAGCACGCAAGGCCCTGAGTAATATTGCAGCCTCTCCCTTTACAAAGAGGCTACAAGAAGCAAGGTTGCCGAGCAGAGTGAAGCACGGTGCGTTCGTACTTTACGAGACAAATACGGATCCCGTAGCTCACATACAGCATTACCAACAGGCCATGTTTATGCATGAGGGGGATGATTCCATCTTGTGCAAGATGTTTCCCTCTAGTCTTGGCAAGGTGGCTTTATCTTGGTTTCATAAGTTGGCCCCACGATCCATACGAGGATGGAGGCAGTTGGCAGAAGAATTCACTGCTCGGTTCTTAACGAGCAGAAAGGCCCCAAAAACTTTTGAGAGTCTTTCCACCATGAAGCAGGAGGAGAACGAGCAGATCAGGGATTATGTAAAGAAGTACTGGGAAACTTTTAACGAGATTGAAAGTTGCAGTGAAGAGTATGCAATTGCTACGTTCAAAACTGGTTTGCCTGTTCGGGGAGAGCTGCGCCGTTCATTGAATAAACATCCAGTAGCCACCTTGGCTAAATTGATGGAACGGATAGAGCAACATGCCAGAATGGAGGATGACATACTCCGTGAGGATGGCAGGACGGTTGCCGAACAGCAGAAGGCACCTGCCAAAAAGGTGGATAAGCCTGAACCCAAGTCTTACAAAGACAGAAGGGAGTACGGGCAGGCTAAGAAAGAGCCATACAAGGACAAGCAAACTCCTGACCCCAAGTCCTTCTTCTCTATCACAACGGTTTGGAAGGAGCCAATATACAGGATTCTTTATCGAATAAAGAATCAGCCATATTTCAAATGGCCCCCAAGTCTAGGCGGAGACAAAGATGCAAAACGTGCTACGAATCAGCACTGCAGTTATCACAAGGATTGGGGCCATATGACCGAGGATTGTGAGGTATACAAGAGGCACCTTGATGATTTGGTCTCTCGGGGCTATCTCAAGGAGTTTATCCAGGAGGACCCTAAAGAGAAAGGGAAGGCCATGGAACTGGGTTACGAGCAGCACCCTAAAGGCGTGATCCATATGATACATGGACTGGCTGCACCTTATACGAGGAGTGAGGTGAGGCTGTTGCAAAGACAAGTCAAGCATGATCAGCACGTGATGCGGTTGGGAAACAAGAGAGGGCGAGAGACTAATGCATGCAACGAGAGCATGGCATTCAGTGACGATGATTTGGCGGAGGTCCAAATACCCCACAATGATGCATTGGTCGTGACCTTACGAGTTGGGGAATACGACATCGAAAGAATTCTAGTGGATTCGGGGAGCTGTACAGAGGTGTTGTACTACGATGCATTCAAGAAGCTGGGCCTGGCCCAATCGGACTTGGAACAATCAACAACACCTCTAATTGGGTTCGGTGCAGGAGCAGTTTGGCCCCTGGGAAGACTGACTCTACCTGTTCGGGCTGGGTCAGTAGTATTAAGAACAGACTTTTTGGTAGTCGATGTCCCATCTTCCTATAACGCGATTATAGGGAGGACGTGGTTGCACAAAATGAGAGCAGTCTCCTCGACTTATCACCAGATGGTGAAATTTCCAGGATCAAATGGGATTGAAGTCCTTAAAGGAAACCAGAAGGTGGCACAGCAATGCTTGATTTCCATCATCAAAACAGCCCCGAAGGTCCACCATGTTCACACACTAGAAGTACCAGATCAACCAACCATCGAGGATGTTGGCAGAAGCCCGGCTGAAAAAGTAGTTGAGGGCCTGGAGAAGATTCAGATCAACGAGATTGATCCTGAAAGATATTTTTTGATTGGGAAATCATTACCAGCAGACGAAAAGGCTGAGTCGGTAAGATTTCTAAAAGAATATATTGATGTTTTTGCATGGGTGCCAGAGGAAATGCCCGGGGTGGATGCAGACGTGATCTGTCATCATTTAAACATTGACCCTCAACACAAGCCAATCATTCAGAAAAAACGAAGGGCTGCCGTACAGCATGTAGATGCAGTGATTGAAGAGGTCGATCGTTTGTTGGAGGCCAAGGCAATACGTGAAGTCTATTACCCAGAGTGGTTATCCAACACTGTTGTGGTAAAGAAGAAGAATGGGAAGTGGCGTGTCTGTGTGGACTTCACAGACCTGAACAAAGCATGCCCTAAGGACAGTTTTCCTTTGCCTAGGATTGACCAATTGGTTGATGCAACCTCTGGTTACGAGCGAATGAGTTTTCTCGATGCATATCGAGGATATCATCAGATTGCTATGTTTGAACCTGATCAAGAGAAGACTTCGTTCATCACACCACGAGGGTTATACTGTTACAGTGTTATGCCCTTTGGACTAAGGAATGCTGGGGCTACATACCAAAGACTTGCAACCATTATGTTCAAGAAGCTCATCGGGAAGACTTTGGAAGTTTACATAGATGATATGGTGGTAAAGAGTCGAGAAAAGGGAGGGCATATTTCTGATCTGAGGGAAGTGTTCGAAATCCTGAGGAAGTATAAGCTGAAACTCAACGCCTCAAAGTGTGCGTTTGGAGTTGGTTCAGGAAAATTCCTGGGCCATTTGGTAACTCTGAGAGGGATAGAGGCAAATCCCGATCAGATTGATGCCTTACAAAGACTACAGACTACCAAAGAAGTCCAGAGACTGACTGGAATGGCAGCAGCACTTAACAGATTCATCAGCAGGTCAAGCGACAAATGCAGACCCTTTTTTCAGTTATTAAAAAAAAGGGAGGGATTTGAATGGGGAGCAGAATGTGAACAAGCTTTCCATGACCTGAAGAAGTACCTGGCCGAGCCCCCACTGTTGTCAACTCCACAGCCTGGTGAGTCTTTAATTCTGTACTTAGCTGTTTCCGAGCATGCAGTAAGTGCAGTCTTGTTGAGGGACTTGGGGATCGAACAAATCCCCATCTATTATGTTAGCAAGACGTTGTTGAGTGCAGAGACAAGATATCTGCCTTTAGAAAAACTTGTCCTGGCACTTAGGACAGCAACCAGGAAATTGCCACACTACTTCCAAAGCCATAAGGTTGTGGTTTATACTGAGTATCCATTAAAATCATTGCTTCGAAAGGCGGATTTCTCAGGACGGATCTCGACATGGTCCGTAGAGTTAAGTCAGTATGATCTCGAGTATCAGCCACGCACAGCAATTAAAGGCCAAGTGTTGGCCGATTTTGTGGCAGAGTTTTCCCCCACTGTTGCTCCTTTGCCTCCTACGAGAAAGGAACAGGCAGCTAAGACATCATCCTTGAAGGATCAACCCGTAGCCGAACAGGATCCCAAAGAATGGAAGTTATTCGTTGATGGATCAGCGTGCAATACTGGTTCTGGAATTGGAGTTGTCCTCTTTCCTCCTCAAGGAGTTCTCATTGAACTCTCTGTTCGGCTTGGATTCAGTGCATCGAATAATGTGGCTGAATATGAAGCACTCTTGGCTGGGTTAAGAAGTGCAAAGACCCTTAAAGCAGAACGGGTCAGGGTGTATTGTGATTCCCAGCTTGTTGTGAATCAGCTGTCCGGAGAGTACGAGACTCGGAATGAAAAGATGGTAGCCTACGTGCAGGCAGCAAAAGACTTGCTTGATACTTTCGAGAGGGTATATATTGAGCAAATAAGTTCTGGACAGAATGCTCATGCAGATTCTTTAGCTTGGTTGGCTGCAGCAGTACCAACAGAGTTTAAAAGAAGGGTGGCAGTAGAATACCTCAACGAGCCGAGCATTGGGAGGAGTGTAGACTTGGTCTTGGACGTGAACCAAGGACCAAGTTGGATGGACCCAATAATGGAGTTCTTACGAGACGAGATACTCCCTTCTGATAAAAAGGAGGCCCACAAGATAAGAGTCAAATCTGCTAGGTTTTGGCTGTCCCCAGAGGGTAAGTTGTATAGGAAATCCTTTACGGGTCCCTATTTGCTATGTGTACATCCTGAGATGGTACAGAAGTTCCTTCATGAAATCCACGAGGGAACATGTGGGAGCCATGCTGGAGGCAGATCTATTGCCCACCGAGCAATTACTCAAGGCTACTGGTGGCCACACATGCAAGAAGATGCAAAGGTGTATGTAAAGATTTGTGAGAAGTGTCAAAAGTTCTCACCAATGATTCGAACACCCGCTGAAGATCTGGTGCCATTAACAAGTCCCTGGCCTTTTGCTCAATGGGGGATGGATATCGTGGGTCCATTGCACAAAGCAACTGGGAATCGAAAATTCCTGCTTGTTGCAACTGACTATTTTACAAAGTGGATTGAGGCAGAACCACTGGCCAAAATCACTGAGCCTATGATAGAAAGGTTCGTGTGGAAAAACATCATCACTCGTTTTGGGGTCCCTTATTCATTGATTACAGACAATGGATCCCAATTCCAGAAGAAATTCAAGGCTTTTTGTGCCCAATATGGAATAAGAAATTTTTATTCCACCCCAGCCTACCCTCAGAGTAATGGGCAAGCAGAGGCATCTAATAAAACTATCCTAGATGGGATAAAGAAGAGGCTGGACAAAGCTAAGGGAAAGTGGCCTGACGAGTTACCATTGGTCCTGTGGGCTCATCGAACAACGCCTAGGAGGTCTACGGGAGAGACCCCCTATTCATTGGCCTATGGAACAGAGGCTGTCATACCTCTGGAGGTAGGCCTGCCGACCAACAGGACCGTTTTGGTTGAAAGTGGAGGCAATGACAGGGCCCTTCAAATCGAGCTTGACCTTGCCGAGGAGAGGAGAGAAAAAGCCTTGGTACATCTTGCTTCTTACCAAGAACAACTGATGAAAAGCTACAACAAGCATGTTCACCCTCGAGAATTTGGTGTTGGGGACCTCGTGCTACGAAAAGTGCTCGGCAACACCAAGGTGGCTAACGAGGGCAAACTGGGGGCCAACTGGGAAGGCCCGTATAGAGTAACTGAGATCGTGGGCATCGGAGCCTATCGATTGGCTGATCTGGATGGTGATCCAATTCCGAGGCCTTGGAATGTTCATAATTTACGAAAGTTCTTTGTTTAGAAGTATTAAATTCTGTTTTGGATTTACACTACGTGATTGTGTGGGAATTACGAATATAATTCCTTTGTTCTAGTTTTGATTGTTTTTGCAAAGGGTACGAGTAACGCTCTCTTGCGTTTTACAGATTATGAATACAATCACTTCTTTCGAAAAACTGTTGTGGTATTTAAATACGAACTACGAGTTTGGTTCTCCTTATTCGTATTGGGGAGCAGGGTATACCTTTTGAGTATGTGAAACTTAAAAGCATTATACATTTTTAAGTACGTGACACTTAACGAATACAAGTACGAAACACTTGTATAGAATTTCAAGTATGTGAAACTTGGGTATACATTTAAACACAAGTATGAAAACACTTGTATGTTTTCTTTTAAAAAGTACAAGTACGAAATACTTGTATGGACGTTCAAAGTACGAGATACTTATATGGTATTTTAAGTACGTGATACTTGAGAAACTATATTGGCTTGACTTATATGTAAGCCACATTTAAGTACGTGAAACTGATGTTCCTAAGTATGTGAAACTTGAGGAAAACCTTTATGTTCAAGTACGAGAAACTTAAAAACATTAAGTACGTGATACTTAAACACAAGTATGAAACACTTGTGTGATTTCCAAACGGTTGAGTACGTGACACTTAAACACAAGTATGAAACACTTGTGTGATTAAGTGCGAGCACACTTATATGCCTTAAAAACCATTCAAGGTGGAACGCTTTTTAGTACGTGAAACTTAGAATTCAGAACAGCAAATCTTGTGTGAAAGATTTGCTAAAAGTACGAAATACTTATGCAATCAAATGATGCTTAAACAGTACGAACTACTTAGATTGAAAATTGCATACGAACAGATGCAGCAAACATGGACGCCGAGCAAAACATAAAAGTTATGCCACGAAGGGCCGAATACCTGTTTTAAAAGTAAAGTATTGATAGTACTGGTACCACGCAGGGTGAAAAAGGCTATGGTCATGCAAGACCAGCCAGATGATTTTTAAAAAAAAACTACCTGTTTACTATCTTAATCCAGGTTCTGAACCTCAGAAGGGACATCAGCCTCAGCAACAGCAGTAGCAGTTTGTACCTCTGGGATAACGATCTCAGTGGTCACTTCCAGAACAGATGATCGCACAACGTCATTTTGTGCTTCAACTTGTATTTCTTCATCAACATCTGCAAAATCATCAATCTGTTGATCAACGTCGTCTGCTGGAGCTGCAACTTGGCGACTTGGCAGATCATTCTCAACCCATAGGGGAGAATCCTCAGCAACTCCTGCCTTTGTAAGGCACGCCTCCCAGCAAGCAACCCAGATTTGGTCTTGAATATCAGGCATCTGCTCGACATAACTTGATGTTGTGGCGTCAAACCCCTTCTGATAACCATCTTCAAAGGATGCCTTTTTGGTGCTGTCCATCTCGGCCAAGACTTGATGCAGACTCTCCTCCGTGGTCACAAGCTTGCCCTTTGTCTCAGACAAGTCAGCTTTAGCTTTATCTCTCTCTCTCTAATCTCGTGACTGTTCGGATCAACCTGGTGTTGTCATTTAAAAGCCTGATCCTCTCGGCTTCAGCTTCCTGGAATTTTTGGCCCAGTACGACCATTTTTTGGATAAACTATAGCAAATACCAGAACGTGAGTAACTTTTTTCTTAAAACTTATAAAGATGAAGCTTTAAAGAAGAGAAGTTTCTATTACCTTGATTCCACTGACGAGACCAGTGGACACAAGCCGATCAGGGGGAGACGAAGACTCTTTCTGTAAGTCAACAGGGAGTAACAATCCTTGGGCCAGAGCAAGTGCTGTTTCCGACGAACTAGCACTGTCCCCGACGTGAACGGGACGGTCTCCTCTAGTGAATAGAGGAGTCCATGTTTGAGGAAGTACTTGGGTAGTTGGTGAAACGGGGTGATGTGTTTCGGTATCTGCTTGAGACGCAGTACCAGTTGGGTCTTCTGATCTAGGCCGTTTGTCTCTGTGAGCATCACTGGCCTCTATGGTAGTCTCCACTTCACGAGATGAAGTGGAGCGGTTCGAACCTCCTCTGTTGCGACGGGGTGCAGGGGGGGCGTTCCCTGTGGAAGCTACCCGACCAGATCCCCGTCCCCGAGAAGAGACGGTGAGGAGGGAGCTGAGGTTTAAAGGCTGACGTGTCATGGTGCTTGAGTTAGGAGAAAATTGAGAATAACCTGAAGAGGATGATTGACTGGTGTCAAGATTCAATACTGGCTGTTCGGGTTGAAGAGGAATGACCTGTCTGGATCTTCGAACTCTAACTCGAGGTAATGGAACACCTTCGGAAATAGGGATTTCACCCAATTGACCAGCTACAGTTACTCCTGCGTTAGCTCTTGTGCTCCTAGGCTGAGGAGCAGTCGATGTAAAGGCAGCGCTGGTGCTAGGATGAGCGAGCCTCCTGTCGATGACACCTCTGTATGCAGGATCGTATCCCAGAAGTACGTCAGCGTCACGACCCCGACCAGCTGTTCGGGTACCAGGCACGCCTTTATATTTCAGAACTTTGTTAATGTCCTCTGTTCGGATGTTGCTTGGTGTACGTCTGGGACGATGATTAACGTTTTCAGCTGCAAAATTCAAATTGAAAAACCAAATTTAGTCCATGCGAAAAGCTACGAGAAAGCAGTAAATGAAGAATTGTAAAAGAGGAAAATCAAGAGCATACGTGGATAGCCCCATATGTGGGGGCAATGGAGCCCCAGCACTTGGCCATCTTCCCCTAAAGGCTCGAATGCTCCAGTTACATAGAGGAAGTCGATCTCATGGTCACGAGCAGAATCTGGCAGATTGAGCACGAAGCGCTTCTCTGCCCTCCTAACTTTGAAGTAGTAAGTATTGTACTCAGGGTTTAGTACTATACTATACCACCACTGGATGTCCCAGATTCCTAAATTGGTTTCTAGAATCCCATTTAGGGCTATAGTCCCCATTATCAGTCTAAAAACGTTCGTAGAAACTTGCATGGGTGTAAGACGGTACCAGCTTAAAATCTGGCGGAGGAGTGGATGAAGGGGGAAACGGACCCCGCCTTCGACAACGGACACGATTGGGATACACATTCTATCCCACGATCCAGCATCCCTATCCGCTTCTAATGGAGCGAGTTCAAGCCCTACGTTTTCAGGGATATTGTATTTCTCTCTAAATGCCGCCATGGCAGCAGGGGTATCACAAAGTTTCCTAAACTTACTGGGTCTAGGAGGGTTGTCGTCCGCCATGAGTATATTTAGAAAAGAAGAAAAGATGGAAATGGGTACGAATTGAAACCCTAGAAATGACCCACCAAATCTGAGAATGAGATCTCAGATAGAAACCTAAGAAGAAGAAGGGGAATGAGAGCAAGAATCTTACGAGAATAATGTGACGATTCCCTGGAGTGCAATCGAGTTTGCAGGCGGCGGCAATGGCGGAAAGCTTTAAAGAGAAAAACTGAAAGTTTGAATGTTTTGGATGAAAAACCAAAGAGAGCCCTTTCAGGGGTTTAAGGGTAAGAGACGGAGACGAAACGTCTCCTCTCACACCGTTACAGGAAAAAGTAACGGAAAGCAGAAACCGTTCTGACGCCGTTTCATAGAACGTCAGTTCGAAGTTAATGCTAGGCATACGAAAACGTGCCACGTGGAGTCGTTTACCCCGAAATGGTATAATGACATAGGCGCCAAAAGGCATCAATGAAGTATTGAAATTATGACTGCACGGGATCAAAAGAGTTTGGTCTTGATAGAATTCTGTTTCTAAGCGTCATATATTACCCCCGAACAGTGGTAAATACATGAAGCTGGGGAGCAATTGTAGGGAGGTATTCCCGAGCAGATACATTTAGTTACCAAACACGTGATGTTTGGGAACACGAGGTAAATACGACTGGACTTATCGCCGGGCAGTTCGGTGAACAGCGATATGGACCAGTGATATGAGAAGTCATGGCTTCAAGCAGACTGTTCGGTTATGATACAGCCGAACAGATGTAGTAAAAAACCTAGCACGTGATACGAGTGATCACGGGTTGAAAACAATGCAATCGATATCCGAATAAATGGTACGTAGGACCATAGTTTGAATATAGACAGGACAGTCATCATGCTAAACAAGTGTTCGGCAATATGGACCAGTGACATGAGAAGTCAATGGTCCAGGAAGGTTGTACGGGCTCAAGGACCAGTTACATGTGAGGTAACTGGTCCAAGCCGTCTGTTCGGCTATGAGACGGCCGAACAAAGATGGAACTCCAATCGAGAGTAGGAGCAGAGAGAATACTCTGGAAGATTCCAGAATAGTCATGTCTCATATAGGGATAAAGATCCCAAGAATATAGGATCTGAGAAAGATACCCAACGAGTATGGGATGTTCGGCTCTTAAAGGAAAAGAATCCTAAAAGGACTCTTTTCCATAAACTGATAAAGGAAACGAGACTCCTTGATATCCTGGGTTTCCTATACGAGTTAGGAATCCTATGGCAATAAGGATGCTTGGACAGCAAGCATCCATGAATCTATAAATATGAGGAAAACCTAGAGGTGAAAGGTACGCAATACGTTGCATTATTATTGCTTTCCTACTGATAATTAGGGTTTAACTGCTAGTACGTGATACTAACAAAGGCATCGGAGGGCCTTTGCCACGAGAGGCAAAGGTGCACTCACCCCCTGTCTATTTTGCAGATTAGGGTTCAGACGTCGAGCTAGGGTTCCGGTGAAGAGGCACGAATAAGCCGTTGCAATCCAGTTGATCCGAAGCGTCAATTGTTTTCATCCCCCTACACATGGGAAAATAGTTTGAAAACTACGGCCGACCATAAGGTGCCTACGTATCCCAAAAAGAGAATCAGGCCATTCGTAATTCAAGTCCGAGGAGATTTTCATTTTAGGTCCACATTTCATGCTAGGTGCAACAAGCGGACTTACGACCCAAAATAAATTCATAGACATTTTAAAAGAGGAACATATATGGACCAAAACAGTAGCCAAAGGTAGCTAGACAATACTCCTCAAAAGATTGACTCATAGCCTAAGACGTGACAGGCATGGATGCTGCTGCTGCCCGGTGATCAAACTCAGTTGGATCAATCTTCTCTTGATTGATGAGGTCTTGAATCGCATTCTTGAAAGCTCCATATTCTCTGATAGAGTGACCATTTCCGTAGTGGTACTTGCAATACCCTCCGCCTTTTTGTATAAAGTTAGGAAATTTTGGCTGTAATGGCTTTAATACCCCTTTTGCTTCCAAGATAGAGAACACCTTCTCCAAGCTCATTCCAAGAGGAACACATTTTCTCTTTTACTTATGGTTGAGATGAGACCCCACTAGTTCAACATTACTGTTGCTTATGTTCATGTTACAGCTGTTTTTCTCTTTGAGAGATTCCTGGTTTAGACCGACGGTATCGAGAAGAAGTTGTTTCTCATGTTGCTGCTGCAGGTTCATCATTGTTCTTCCTTGTCTTTCCTTGGCAAAATGAATTTTTGCTTGGATTGCTTTCTCCATCCATCTAGCATGGGGAGGTGGAGGTGGAGTTTGTGGAGAACTTCTTTGCAAACTGTGAACAATGGTGGCTAGGGCAGCACTGATTCTTAGACCAAACCTAAAATTTAGGAAAAGCAAAAAACTCGATTACGCTGAAGCTGAGATATCCAAAATCAATTGTCTATGCAATGCACACATCAGACACACTTATTGCCCTTAATATGCAAATCTAGTATGATGGGGTGGCTTAACCAAATGATACTCGATGTTGACACGTGATCATGTAATGTGCTATGAGAAGAAATGAGAGTGATGGACTCTTCCTTTGGTTTAGTCCCCTGCATGGTTAGAGAAGGGTAAAAAAAAATTGATATACATAGCACTATAGCTACTTGCACAGATTATGGATGAGTCACGCATAGCAATTTGTGTGCATGCATGAGTTTATCGGATACCATAGATAGTCAGCAATTTTTGATATGGATGATTCTTAAGACTCATTGCTTACAAATACTGCATGTCACTTAATATCCTACTTCCAAGCCAATCCACACTATATGATAGGCCGAAAAAGCTGAGCAGATGACTACAACGGAGAGTAGACTCAGAGTCCACCGTTGTGCTAGTGACTATTTGAATGTTCCACCTTACTCAACTTTTGGTTTTAAGAAAAACTTGTCATTTGAGAATTGTCATCAGGCATTGCAAAAAGTTTTGAAAGTTTTTCTCTCTCTTTCAATTCTTCGTTAGGAAAGATTCTTTCACTCCAAACAATGCTAATGCAACCTTTTACTAGCTTTGGTTTTATTCTTTCAGCAAGTGTTTATCAAAACTTATTTTTACCAAAGCACATTGGGGTTGATCTTTCAGAAATTCATTCAACAAGTTTTTTCCTTTTTCTCTCTCTTTCTCAAAACATGATTGAGGTAATTGAGATCCATATGGTTACCTATCAGCACATTGACAAAATCCTAAATTTTACCGACTCAATACAGTAAGCATGCTCAAAATTTTGAATTTTAAAAGATGGGTTGCTACGCCGATTTGGAAATAAAAATCAAAGCCCTAAACTTGTCATGTTGAATCATCCATTTGAATATTGCCACTTCTATCGATAATATCCTCAATCTTGCATGCCATCACCCATAACCTACTTTTCCACTTCGCACTGCTCCTTTCTCTCGGCCTTTCAAAGCAGAGATTGCTAAAGTAACCTCAATTCGATTTTTGGCGGGCGGCTTACGCTACTGCCATTGTTTGAGGTTGCTTTAGAAATCTATGCTTCATGGTGCTTCAAGTGAAGTAGGGGTAGGAAGTAAGCAGTTGTGCTTTCAACTTACCAAAAACATACCTTGCGGGCAATGCTATGCCTTAGTGCTCAACTATAAAGACTTAGAGTTATGGCTTTTAGTTCAAGCCCCAACCCTTCTGCACAGATAGCGATGTTACAACAACATATACAAGGTGTGAAGAATTGAAGAACTTCTATAAAAGATGCAAGTAGATTCCTAACCTGCGGGATCCTATCTTATTTTGATAGGTTCTATAGCTTTCTAACACATGTAAGGTTTGGGTAGTCTTAAGGGTGCTCCGTTGTCAAATGGTGTGAGTCCTCTCGCCAGCCCATCATAGATGGTGATCGAATGATCCCTTTTTTGATATACCACTAGATACAAGTGACTCTGAAGTTTGCTGGAACCCCTAACATTACTCGTGACATGCCGGGATATTAGGTGAACTCAACGAGGTTGCCCGCTCGATGCATATGATAAAAGAATTAGATAAAGCAAATAATAATCTTATGTCAAACTTTTTGGCTATGGTTCTCAAGTCTCCAGCAGAGTTGCCAAAAACTGTAGACACCTCCAAATGGGGTATCGCCATACAGATTGATCACGTTTGTTTGCTTTCCACTTCATAAACCAAGATTGTGGATGATCCCATGGTTAGGAACATCTCCACGCGATAGCGGTTATCATCAAAATAGAGTCGCCGCCTAGTTTATAAAAACTAGGAAAAACAAATAGAGATTCCGGGTACGAGAGCCAAGAGTACAATATGGGAAAGATGTTAGGCACCCCTCTTTATCCAGTCGTGAGACTGGCCCATAATCATTCGACATACGATTAAATAATGTTCTATCTAATTCTTAACAAGTAATCTATTTATTTAGCCTTTAACGGTAGATAAGATGAGCTAGAACAGTAATTGAAGCATGCATAAAAATAGACAAGAAAGATAGACTATCCCAGGAAATAGATCCCTCGGCCGGTGAATGGATGTACGGCTGAGGGATCCCACTGGATTGATGTATCGGCCGAAGGATTGATTCCCCAACCGATGTTCTTTCTCACACCAGACTAAATGATTAACAGAAAATCAAAACGCTACGATTAATGTACAGAAGCATAAAAGAATCAAACCAATAGGCCCTTGGGCCTCACCACCTTGGTCCCTCAGTGCTTGATTGCTTCAGCTTGAGGGTGATTGATTGATCTTCTTCTCGAAACCCTAGGATTAGGATATGACAGATGATTTCTACAGAGATTGGAGGTATGAGATGGGGGAATTGAATGTTAATTTCAGAACCTTAAGGCCTCTTCATATAGGCAATTGGTGACTCACTTAAGCCAATCAAATGGCGTGAATCAATAAGGAAGTTTAGGGTATCAAGATCTCTGCTTGAATCTGCTTTCCTAGCCCTAAAGAATCAGAAAAAGGCTGCTAGAGTTTTGGTGCGTCAATCAAACGAATGCTAGAACATTCTAGAATTTTGGAAAAAGACGATCTAGCGAGCGAGGAATGGATCTAGTGGCCGAAGAATAGATTGGGCTGCCGAGGAATCAATCTCTTAGGGAGATTTTCAAGCAACATGTTTCACGGATGAAGGAATGAAGTTGAGGCCGTGAAATCAATATTACGGCTGAAAGATAGATTCTCCTAAGATTCTGTATTTCTGTCTAAAAGGCTATTTGGCTCTGAAT
Organism: Rhododendron vialii; assembly: GCF_030253575.1. NCBI lineage: Eukaryota > Viridiplantae > Streptophyta > Magnoliopsida > Ericales > Ericaceae > Rhododendron > Rhododendron vialii. Next base: position 20,087,186 of record NC_080557.1, on the reverse strand, counting down.
TGGGTCCTCTAAGTGGCTAAAAGTACTCACCAAAAGTCATTTACGAGAAGTCAATCAACAATTACTGTATCCATTCATCATCGGGGTGGTCCCTAAGGTGGGACTTGAAATAATCGTTAGGCCAAATTTGGGTGGCAACAGTTGGCTTGGAGTGGGGGCTTGCCTTACATTAAATGCATGTGACAAGTGATGGGTGGCTTATGAGAGGGGGTAAAGAACATCCCTGCCCTGAGATCAACTTCAGACGGATGTACAGAGCCCTAGGGTGCCCCAAAAGTCCTGTGATCATGGCTGAATAAAGGTGATGAGACTAGGTTTGACCAGCGTATGCCACTCTGTGACCTATGTGCGCAGGTCTAAGCCTGGTCAACGGTCAACGCTAACTGATGACTGACACGTGGTAGTGGACCAGCGCACGCTGGTGGGGGACCAGTGTATGCAAGTAAGGTTCGCCTGAGGCTTTCTGGCTCTAGTTTAAAGGGTTTGAAAGGGATTTATCCACTCAAAACTCAAACACACTAACATTTTTGGGGTGTCTTGATCTTATTCATTATCGGGGAATCAAATATCTTAAATAAGCTAATCTAGGAAGCCCAAAATAGGGTGTCTACAATTAGTAATTATATATATTATGTGTAATAAAATGCAGGCATGGATTCTGGAACACTTTTCTATGTTTCAACATGCTATGGACCCAGCCTACACGAAGGATCTACCACTGGCAGCACGTCGGTTGTCGCATCAGGAGACTACCATGGAGACCACTTTCCACTATCGTGAGATGTTAGACGATCTATGTTCTAGTCAGTTTAGTGGAAAGCTTAAGTATATAAAGAAATTTGTGAACCGTGTGATTGCCATTGTCACACCTACACAAAGCACCATTTTGAGTCGGATTCTTATCTTCAAATACAAAATTATGTTTTGTAACGTAAAAACTTTTTTTGGGCAGGTTGTTTTTGACCCGTACACAGATCACAGGCAAGTAGTCCCAGATGTTATTTTTTACATTGGCTGAATCCGTTCCATAGGCATCCATGAGCCGTACTTACTTGATAGAGTATTGAGGTAGTTCGGCATGGTGCTTTTGGTCCCTGAGCCTCTGTTAGTCCCATTGCGAGGTAGTAATGGCGCTAATAGTCGTTCGTATAATGTGGTCTACACATACACAGATGGTCAATGGGAAAATTGGCGAGATCATGTCATGAATGCAGACAAACGAGTTGGGATTAAGCCTGGAGTCCTGTGGGAGTCACATCTCGACTACCTTCCTTGGTTTAGGACGGTCTCCCACTTCAGGGTCTCACCCTGTCCCGTAGAGGTGTTGTATACCGAGAGTGCGGAAGAGCGCAATGCAGCGGCTTTGGTCTTTTTGGACAGTGTTTTGGGCGGGACTAGGACTACAACTTCAACTTGACCGTATGAACTGCGACAAGCACTTGTTGAAGTGCGGAGGACTTTAAGGGGACCGGAGGCTGCTGAAGCCAACACACCAGGCCCTAGTTCGGATCGTTGTGCCGGCGCCTTGACCGTACTTGAGACTTAGTGTCCTATGACTTGTTTTTGATGGACTTTATAGGGTTGTATTTATTTTGGACACTTTATGGCCATGGTTTATGGACTACTTTCCGTGGTGGAATGACTTTTGTTTTATTGCGGATGACTATTAGCATATTTGTAATAATTGGATACCGTGAAAATTTGAATGCTAAGTAGAGCACCAGAACATAAATTTTATGGTTTCAATAATTCTTGATACTCCTAGGCACAAATAAGAAAAACTAGACAATACTCGTATTTGAAAATTTAGATTTAAATGAGTGTCGTACGAATGGGTAATGCTCTAGACAAACATAGAACACTTCGCAAATGAGTTTGTATAAATTTCATATTTTACAATAAGATTCTAGGAATTAAAATTTTACATAAAATCCTTCCAGCCAACCAAGTCTAGTTCGATTATGTCCGTCATTGCCACATCATTCCCCACTGTGCTTTTAAACTCTTCGATCTTGTTTGAATATTGTGTATCACATCCATCCGCGAATGAATAGTGATGTATATACCATTTCCTTGCAATAGGCGGGATGAGGGAATTTGGTCGCAAATGTACCGTTACAAAGTGATCGCCGTTAACGTGTCCGAACGCAATCAAACGTCGACTCCTAGAGGGAAGGGGCGGATATCCTAGTGGGAGGAACGTAAGACATTGATGATTTGATAAGAAGACGACCACCACCAGAAAAACAGATGCTATGAGGTGACCCATTTCACGCATGATCATCCCCTTATCCTCTAGAGCGGGACTTCGATAGAAGTTCAATTTATGGCACAACTCTTCTGCCAATTCTTTATCGGCGCATGTCCCCTTGTAAAGGGAAAATTAATGTTCCAATTCCATAAACAATATTTTTCTAATGTTTATCCAATCATTTTCATCATGACCCAACCCAACTACTATTCCTCGATACCCACAATTTTCATCCCCCTTAACATCTATAATTTCCTCAATGTACTTTTTAATTCCGATCGGAAACCATTTCATGTACTGGAAAGTAGGACGTTTTTCTGCAACTAATCTTTTTCCTTTGTCAGTTTTTATGACCTCTCCAATAACTTTTGACTGTGGAACCTTCTTCAAAAAATGTTTTCCTTTTTCTTCTCCTTCATCGGATTTTGTGGCCTTTCCAATAACTTGTGATTTCAACCTCTCAAATATTTGTTGCTAAATGTGGACATCATACACGCTGAACTTATTTATAAAGAAATCTATGTCCATGTCTATGGCGTCCTTAATTGGCAAATCATTTTTGGGCTCCTGTTGAGGGAGCTTATTCCTATGCTTGTAACAAGCGTTGTAGACTGATTTGATTGTCACCATTTTGCAGTCATCCAATTGATTTACTGTACGTAGGATTTCTTTGGGTTTGAGCATCTCCGATGACATTTGAACCATCATTTTAATATGTTTGGATGACAACCTTCTCTTATATGGATGACCCTCTTCTTGAAGTGCACATGGATGGTTATGCGTTCCGTTTAATACAGTCAAAGTTCAACCTTCATCCTCCTTAACACATGTTACTTGAAATGGACATTCACATTTAAAATTGCAACCTGTTTGACGCTGGCTCTTCCCACTTCTTTGACATGCAAATCTAATCCTCTGTTTTCGCTTCGTTATCTTTAACTCTGAACCCTTGATGATAATTCCAAAACCGTGTTTTGTAGCGGTAGAGATTAACCACTCTCTTAACGCTATTTCGGTGGGAAAGACCTATGCAAAATAGGTTTGAATAGATCGCGTTATAAATTCGTAATATAATCTGGATTTAATCATCAAGCATCTAATATTACCATTACCCACATTGTACATAGGAAAATATGTTTCAAAAAATATCTCACCATGTACATAGTAAAATGATTTGTGTAATCTTCAAAATAAGCCGATGAATCTTCCATTCTACAATGGTTTTGGATGAGTTATTTTCTTATTGATAAGGAATGATGCACTTATAGTAGTTTGTAGAAGTGATTAAGGAAAACTTTGATAAAGACTTGATAATGAATGATGGATGATAGTAATTCGTAGAATTGAGCATGCAGGGGTTATAATAATAAAATTTTGCTCCAAAACTCCATTTTTTGCTCCAGAAAACCTGGTGAATAATTGGAAAGATTCTGGGCTGTCATTATTATTGAAAAGTCTTGTGGGAAATTTCCTCCTGAAAACCTGCTGCATTATTTCACAGAATCTCATGAGTCATTGAATAGTCATGTCGGTAAATTTGGTCCAGAAAATCGGTTGTCTTATTTGAAAAAATCTCAGGTGTGAGGAAGAAATTTGCTCTAAAAATTCTATTTTTTGCTCCAGATAACCTGCTGCGTTATTTGAAAGAATCTAAAGTGTCATTGAATAGTCTTGTCAGCACATTTGACGATGAAGAACTTTGCTCCAAAAATCTATTTTGTACTCCAAATAACCTGTTGCAATTTTTTAGAGAATCTGAAGTGTCATTGAATAGTCATGTCGAAAAATTTCCTACACAAAATCTGTTGTATTATTTGAAAAAATCTCAGGTGTCATTTAATAGTCCTACAAGCACGTATTTCGAGGAATAAATTAGCTCCAAATAACCCAATTTTTACTACAAAAAAATGCCAGGTATCATTGAATTTTTTGACACAAACACGTTTTATGAGGAATAAAATTTCTACAAATATTTATTTTCATGTTGGCATGTTATACGAGGAAGAATTACATCTCATTTTAACCAATAATAAATAAGGGAGTTGATTTTCAAACTTCCCTTTTAATATCCACATGCTTTTTCGTCCATTACAGTCCATTCATTCGGGGAAAATTAATTTCAAAAATAAATATCCGAAATCTATAACAAGTTTTGGACTTTAATATCTGATTTCTATACCATTACATGGATTTTAATTTTCAAACAAAATGAGATAGAATGACACTAATCGAATACTAATGTTCGAATTGGATCAATAATTTCGAAAAACAATATCCGAAATCTTTACCCATATTCGGACTTTAATATCTGATTTTTATATCGTTAATTAGATTCTAATTTCCGAACAGAATGAGAACTATGAGATAGAATGATACCATTCGGATACTAATGTTCAAATTGGGTTAATAATTTTGAAAAATAATATTCGACATTTATACCCATGTTCGGACTTTAATATCTGATTTTTATATCATTACTTGGATTCTAATTTCCAAATAGAATGTCACAAACTTGACAACTATGAGTTTTCAAACAGAAATACAATATAAGAGTTCTCTTGACGATCCGAAAATTACATGTAAAGAAATCATCCAACTTTCATAACATTAGAACACATTATATAATAAAACACATTAAATCGTTTCTCAATCTAAAATGCCAAATTCACGTGGAAGACCTCCTTTGTTGCTACGTCAACGCCGATGATCTCATTGAACTTTTGAATGGCCACAACATGTGCTGCATCCCAATTTTTAGCGATAGAAAGACGATGTTTTTTTCAATTGCAAGCTATTGGAGGCATAGGGGAACGTGACTTTAGGAATACCTATCATATTACATTAGGTATTTATATAAAATAAATTAAGTTGGGCTTAAGGAGCAAAATTCATTATATAGATGACAACAAATTATTTACCACAATCATACCTGTACAAAGTGTCCGCCGTCAACAAACCCGATTGCAATAACCTTTCGTTTCATGGAGGGTAAGGGCTTCGATCGGAGGGGGAGGAATGTAAGACATTGAATATTTGATAAATGGATAAGGACACAATTATAAGCAGATGCTATGATGTGACCCATATCTTGGATTGTCATCCAATGTTCCTGGGGCGCCGGACTTTCATACCAGGACAAGATGTGAAGTAATTCTCTAACCCTCTGGGTCCCTCCCACCACTTGTTCATAAAGGTGTTAATGTGTTTCCAACTCTTTTAGCAAATCACTTCTTACCATTAACCACTCATGAACATCGCCTTTTATGAAACTCGACACTGTCCGAAACCCACAATTCTCATCATCTTCAACATCCTTGACCAATTCTATATAAGGTCTTATTACTTCTAGGAACTGATTGATGAAGGGGCATATTCAAAGTTGTTCTGGAACTTTTGCTTTCCCTTTCAGATTATGCCGCGGTTTCTCTTTGACGGCCTTGGGGATTTGAAGGGAGGTCAAAACGTGCTCAAACTCCGAGGGATCCCTAAGCGTCAAATTTTGTTCTTTGGCTGCATTTTTTTCTTTTGTTGACTTCCGACTACGTGGTTGTGCATTCACTTTGGGTTCAAAGAGAGTACTGCTTTTCGGATGAGTAAGCTCTTGCATCTTCTTAACATAATTTACCTTTACATCATATTGATCTTCATTCAAGAACTTATTGTAAAAACAATCAAAGTGAGCCAAAAGCGTCTCCGGGGTGCAAGCAAAGAAAGCCCCTTCCAATGGTCGTGGATTAACTCAATCGGTAAGGGGTTATTTGTCATCTTGTAAAAAGCAATCTCATGAGTGCAAAGTAAACCATGGGTGTGCCTCAAAGAACACTTGCACTCACGCTTCGATTCCACAAACCATTCGACTTAATGGGAAGCCGCTAAAACAAGTGTCATGGTATTCGACGAAATAGTTCCCTTTAGCCTATAAAATAGTGTTGTCCTAAAATCATGTTGCACAGAATTAAGGCTCTTCTCAAAAGAAGCTTTGACTAAGGCTCTTCTCAAAAGAAGCTTTGACTTCAGTAACTTGTAACACCATAAATCTGTAAATTTTCTCCCATATAGTATCAAAATTGCATTGCAAGTTTTCAAGATGATTTTTTAGCTTCGAATGTGAGCTCTCCGCCCTACGAATAAATATGGCAAGATATTAGCCATAGCAAATAACACGAATATATATGAAATTTTTTTAAAAACGCGTGAATAACATGAATATTAAGGAAAGTGCCGGAGTTGCGAATGAAGCGTTTACCTATTACTTTTTAGGTTTTCAAAATGCATGACTTTGTCCATCCAAGCTCCTACAAACCTCTCTTTGTAGGGTACCAACCAATTTTTCTCGACGTACTCAAATGATGCAGGAACCACTTCAAAATCACGCTTCAAAACACAAAGGCACTCCTCGTATTGTGCAACACTCGTTGAAAGGACAACTAGGCCTCAAATGCAAATAAACTCCTCCCACATCTTGTCATCAAACATCTTTCTACACTTGGCTAATATGTTCTTGTCAATATGCCACCTACATAGGAGGTTGGTAGCATTAGGGAAAACATTTGTGATGGCATTCATAAGCGTCAACTCCCTATCTGTGACAATAACAGACGAAAGCGCATTGGGATCCATCATGCCATTTTGCTTCTCTAAGATCCAAGTGTAGTTTTTTGTTTTTTCACACTCCATGAAAGCAAATGCTGCACAAAAAGTCATCTTTGTCGATGTTACACTAACAGGAAACTTGTACTTATTTGTCTTATATGTGCAATCCATCATTAACACTCGGGGAAAAACACGTAACATCTCCCCGGCAGATGGGGGAGACCAAAATAACTCTGTGACATTCTCAGTCTCGTTTCCATGGGTTCAATGAACATACTTGTACTTTTCTAGCCGATCCAACAACTATTGCGTTTGAGATTTCCCAGCTTTCTCTATCACTCGGTACTTTTGTCGTATATTGTACACGATTTTGGTAGACGTTACGTTTTCAGAATCTTGAACCTTCAAATGGGTTAGGATTTATCTGGATTTTACCAAAGAGACTAACAAATCAACCACCGTGCTAGTCTGCTTTACCGACAACCTCCCAGCATACGAATGGCCCTCCAAGTACACCGCTAGAGGATGGTTGTGAGTGCCATTGTGGATAGAGACAGTCCAACCATCATTGCCCTTTCCAGCTTTCAATTCAAATGGGCATTCACATTTTTTTGTGCCCGTGGACCGCACGCTCTTCTTCACAGCTATCTCCTTCCCATCAACCTCCTTCACAAATGGCCTATACTTACCGCTCCTTTCACATGAAAACCTCATCCTAGGTGTGCGATTCTTAATACATTTCTCAGAGCCCTTAATCATAATGATAAACTTGTGTTGTTTACTAGTACATCTTTGAAATTTCTAAAGAGATGCTAGGAATAGTTATTTCGCTTTACTGGATGACTTCAAACACACCACGAAATCAACCAAAGAACAAAACACCAATCTTACGTGGAAAACCCCAAAATCGGGTAAAGACCACAGGAATGAATCATGCACTAAAACAAATGTACGATTACAAGCAATTTTAATACTGACTGTGTATCCTTACCACGAGTCCTAAGATTTACCTGCCGAATCCACATTAATCGTACCCTTGCATGATCGCCGTATCTTGAATCCTCAAGCCTTCCAAAAAACCCTTCCGAAATCCACGAAAGAATGTTGTACAGATGTTGAAGTAGGAATTACAAGAATAGAGCCTCTCGAAGATTAACGTTCAGCAGCACCCAATATTCGTGACTCCTCAAGATTGAATAATCCCTTGCATCAATGGTATTCCAATATAATAAAATAACTCAAGAGAGCTCCTGTGTGGAATGTCAGCACCAGATCCTCCAACGATCTCACTGCAGCACTCGACCAGTGTGTCCAAATGAAGAAAACTAAGTGCTCCAAATAAATTACGGTGCTCGGTCCTTTTTTGACCTAATGGGCCGTTGTTTTTTAAAAGCCCCAAACAAGCACAAATATTTACCTTGTATTTTTTTTTCAAGTCTTTCATGAACTGGCCCAAAGAAAATTTGACTAACATCTATCGCACTCAAAAATAATATAATATAATGATTCATTTCGACATCCTAAACAGACCTTCTAAAAACAATAATAAAAGAAAAAATTACAACTTGATAAAATGGGGATACATGGAAAGGTGTTATTTGGTCATGAATGTGCCAACCAAAAGGGAGCTCGGCCTATGGAGCTTCAATCTCCCCCTTTGGCACTTCCATGACAAAACACACTCAGCAGATGTAACACCTATCCCCTAAGAAAACTGTTAGTTGGAAATTTGCATCGCTGCACCATCAAAAACATCTCACAGCTATTAGAACGTTAGAAACACACAAACAAAAGCATGGAATATCATCTCCCCTTTTTTGTCAAGGAAGGACAAAGGAACTTGCAATGATCACATGCACATAGTGATTTAACCAAAGACTCAAAGCTGGAAGTAGATGTAATAGATGCCCAGCAACTAGAAACACAAACCAGTAGAGCAACACAAAACCAACTTCATCCATAAGACAAAGACAAAGCCCAAAAGAAATAAATGCAGCAGCCATACATCCACGTTAGTATCCCAAAACAAAAGATGCTCAAGATTATGATGGAGCGAGTATACTAAAGAGGTTGACTGAAAAGTAAACTGATAGGAACACGAAACAAAAAAATACTCCATATAATTAGAAACACACTCGGGGGAAAATAAATTCAATAAAGTCCAATCTTTGAGAGCATATTTCGGTGGAAAGATTTAGAATTATGGTAGGGGGTTATTGATAATCATGAAAACACACACTAGGATCAAATGGTGGCGTGAATTTTTGAGGTCCAAAGCATGTATACATCAAGAGCAAGATAAATATTATGAATCAAGATCCAAATGACAAAAGTGTGTGTGTGCATCACGTCAGAGATATGCAGCTCGACCTAAGAGCTAATCTTGGTCTCTCATGTATGTAAGATGGTCAAGTGATCTCCCCCTCAAGAAGTCAAACCAAGACATTTCGATAATCAATATATTACAAACTCCCCCTCAACCAAACTCCAACAACTATAATGTGGCTGTGCAATGCCGTGGTCCCTTAAGCTTTCTAATTGACCCTTATAGCGAGCTTTAGGCCAATGACACCCAAACCAGATGGTCTTAGGGCACTAGATGTATAGAACACCCCAGCAGACTTACTTACTCGAGTCAAAAAGGCTACAAACCCAAGCAAGCCACACAATACACTATTGGAACTCTTCACCGTTTGACGCGAACACTCACTGCTTATTGAGGCAAGAGGCCGGGATACTAAGTGAAAAACCCGAAAGGCCATAAGAAATAAAATTCACCATATACAAAACCTCCACCTCTCTTTTTTTTATATACTTCCATTCCTCCTCCTGCTACTTTTGATGAGAAATTTTTTTTAATATATATTCAACTCCCACAGAGTATCCAAATTGTTGAAAGGTCAATCTCGAGTGAAGAAAACAAGACACAATGTAGCTACATGAGAAATGACGTGCAAGAATGAGGGAGCAACTATTTCTGGCGTGAATGAACAAGTGGAGGTCATTTCGACAAGACTCATGCTACTTCCAGATAGTACAAAGTATATCAAGATTTGTACTCAAAAATCATGCACATAGAAATTTCTAGTGAGCATAGTCATGAAAAAATAATAACAAGCTACTATTGCACCATATCAACCAACAACTTAAAGCTCACAAAAAACTGACCTCAACAGAAAAAGACGCTATTTTTTTAAATATATATATTATAAGCATAGGTAGCAAACCAAAAAAATAAAAATAAAAACAAAAACAAATAAAAAAAGATAAACTAACAGTAAGAAATGAACAAGGAAAAAAATTTTAATGAAAAAGATAAAACAAAACTCAATCAACAGAGCATACCCCCACAGATTTACGAAGATAATCGAAACAAATGTGATCAAGAGGTTTAGCAAAGATGTCGGCCTTCTGATGTTCAGTATCCAGATATTCTAAGAGAATTACTCTATCCTCGACAAGATCTCGAATGAAATGGTGACGAATGTCTATATGTTTAGTACGAGAGTGCTGAACAAGATTTTTAGAGATATTTATAGCGCTAGTATTGTCGCAGAAAAGAGTGACAGTACCTTGGGTAATACCATAATCAGCAAGCATTTGTTTCATCCACAACAATTGAGTACATCCACTACCCGCTGCGATATATTCAGCCTCTGCTGTAGATAGGGAAATGGAATTTTGTTTTTTACTAAGCCAAGAAACTAGATTGTTTCCTCTGTAGAAACATCCACCAGAAGTACTTTTTCTATTGTCTGCACAACCCGCCCAATCAGCATCAGTGTAACCAGCCAAGTTAGCAGTAGTGTCATGGGTAAACCATATTCCATAGTTAAGAGTTCCACTCACATATTTAATGATACGTTTAATGATTGAGAGATGAGACTCTTTAGGAGACGCCTGATACCGGGCACAAACCCCAACACTAAAAGCAATATCTGGACGACTAGCACTAAGGTACAGTAAGCTACCTATCATACTACGATAAGTGGTCTGATCAACATCTATGCCCTCACTATCTCATTCAAGCTTCACAGTAGTGCTCATGGGAGTACGAGCACGCTTAGCAGACTCAAGACCAAACTTGCTTACAAGCCCTTTTGCATACTTATACTGAGATACAAACATGCCAGTATCAAACTGTTTAACTTGAAGACCAAGAAAATAAGACAATTCTCCCATCATACTCATCTCAAACTCACTTTGCATGGTGTTGGAAAAATATTTGATGAGAGATGGTGATGTCGAACCAAAAATTATATCATCAACGTAGATTTGAGCAACCAAAATGTGTTTATTATCATGTTTCACAAAGAGTGTTTTATCAACGTTTCCTCTGGAAAAACCATTTTGAATTAGAAACTGAGTCAGGCGTTCATACCATGCTCGAGGAGCCTGCTTTAACCCATATAGAGCCTTTTTGAGGTGATACACATGGTCTAGCTTATGGGGATCTTTAAAACCCTTAGGTTGTGAAACATACACCTCTTCTTTAATAATGCCATTCAAAAAAGCAGTTTTCACATCCATCTGAAACAGTTTAAACTTCATGTGACAGGCAACAGCTAACTTGAGTCGTATGGATTCTAGACGAGCTACTGGGGTAAAGGTTTCATCAAAATCTATTCCCTCTACCTAAGTATATCCTTGAGCTACAAGCCTAGCTTTATTTCTGATAACTACACCTTCCTCATTGGTTTTATTTTTAAAGATCCATTTTGTTCCAATAACGTTTGTATCTTTAGGTTTGGGAACCAATGCCAACACATCATTACGTTCGAATTGATGTAGTTCCTCATGCATAGCGCTAATCCAACAATCATCAAGCAAAGCTTCCTTGATATTTTTAGGTTCGATTAAGGAGACATAACAGAAATAGGTTACCTCATCTTGAATCTGCCTGCAAGTTTTCATAGGATCCGATACCTTTCCAATCACTTGTGTTTCTGGATGATTTAATTTGACCCGTGCTGAGGGTTTCAGGGTATCACCCGTCTCTATTGAATCATCATGTTCCTCTGTTTTGATTTCCTCTTCGTCGTTTTCAACTCCACCTTCAATGTCTCTATCATCTTGACAGTTTGCTTGATCTGTTTGTTCTTGAACACAAAAAGGCTCAAAACACTCATAATTAGTAACCTCTGGCTCATCCAGAGTCATGTCATCAATAACAACATTAATAGATTCCATAACAGAGGATGTGCGAAGATTAATAACACGAAATGCACGACTATTTAGAGAATACCCAAGAAAAATGCCTTTATCACTACGAGAGTCAAACTTACCCAATTTCTGCCTATCTTTCATTATGTAGCACTTACTACCAAAGGTTCTAAAGTACTTAACATTTGGCTTCTTCCCTTTCCATAGTTCATAAGGGGTATTCTTGGTTCCTGGACGAAAATATACCCTGTTAATAATATAGCACGCAGTGTTTACAGCCTCAGCCCAAAACCTAAGTGCAATCTTACTAGAATGAAGCATGACTCGTGCCATCTTCTGCATCACTCTATCCTTACGTTCAACCACCCCATTTTGTTGAGGAGTCTTAGGGGCAGAAAACTCATGATTAATCCCTAGATCCTCACAGAACTTTGCATATTCACTGTTTTCAAACTCTTTGCCATAATCTGAGCGAATGCGAACTATCATACCAATTTTCATGCTCTTTTCATTTTGCACACTGTTGACAAATGATTTAAAGAATGTAATGGTTTCAGATTTTTCACGTAAAAAATTAACCCATGTAAACCGTGTGAAATCATCCACTATAACAAAAATGTATTTCTTTCCAGCAATACTAGCTACCCTTGAGGGACCCATTAAGTCCATATGAACCAATTCTAAAGGTCTAGTGGTGGCCAACGTGTTAGTCTTTTTAGGAATAGCTCTAATTTGCTTTCTAATTTGACACGGACCACAAATATGATGAGATGGCCGACTCAGTCTAGGTACTCCGCGAATTAACTCCTTATTAGTTAATATAGATAGGTCCTTGTAATTGATATGGCCTAACCGTTGATGCCAAAGATCAATTTCATCTAATTTAGTGGAGTGACAAGTCACATTATCTAACGGTATAATACCATAGCAATTGTCAGAAGTTCTAGTACCATGCATTACATTAGCCCCGTTCACATCTAAGATATAACAATCATTCTTCGAGAATCTAACTTCATGAAGGGAATCACACATTTGACTTATACTAATCAAGGTAGCTTTGAGTTTTTCTACAAAAAGAACATTTTCCAAACTACCAACTCCAGGGGCCTGAATGATCCCTTTTCTGACAACTTTGGACTTACTGCCATCACCAAATGTAACAGAACCTCCATTGTAATTTTCAAACTTTGTAAAAAGTCTCCTGACATGTGACGAGAGCATCCACTATCAAGATACCACATATTAGTGTTTTGTGCTTTCAATACAGTGTGAATGACTAAACAATGCAAATCTGCACTCCTAACCCACACAGACCTAGTCTTAGAATTATAGATTTTAAACCGATCTTTCTCATTGGATTTATTCTGTTTAATAGAATCAAGCATTTGTTTCTTATGATTATCACCCTTCTGATGCATACTTTTCTTGCTACTATTCATAAAATGTCATGTTGGGTAACCATGTAACTAAAAACAATAAGGCCGAATGTGTACAGGATTTTTCAAAGCTATCTCCTTATGCTTTTCTTCAGATATCTTCCTGACATTTTCTTGATTTAAGCATGTGGCTTTGAACCCGAGTCTAGATCGGTCACTGACCGATCTTTGTACATCAAGAATATCATCTAAATGCTTAGAACTTGCATTCATGCGCTCAAAAATAGCATTAGCATTAGTCAAGTCAATAGTCAATTTTTTTATTTTACCTTTGTTTATCTCGTTTAGCTCTTCCAACTTGCTGACTTTCTCCCGAAGTTCCATTACTTCCAGTTTGAATTGATTCCTCTCCTGAGTGACACTTTCAAGATTTTCTGACAACTCCCTTGCTGAGGATAGTGCTTTTGACAGATCAACCATAGCTGCCTCACTCTTACTAGCGAGCTTATCATTTTGTTTGGTGAGTTTCCAGCTTTCTTCATATAACTTGTTATAAGCCTCTTGCAACTCATCAAACTTCACTTCCTCCTCTTCATTGTCACTATCATGGGTTCCTCCATTCCCCAACTTTTGCTGGTCATATCACTTTCATGATGATTTGCTGTGAAGACCAAGAATTTTTTTTCATTGTTTTCTTCATCTCTATCACTATTTGACTTCTCACTATCAATGTCATCATCCCAAGTCGTCACACTAAGTATTTTTTGCTTAGCCTTTTTATTTGCGCAATCCTGAGCAAGATGTCCATACCCATGGCACTCATAGCACTTCGGCCCCGAGGGTGGTCCCTTTACTCCTTTCCGACCTTTGTTACTAGAGGTCTTAAATTTTCCTTTACCTTTCTTATCATTGTTGTCAATATCGTTATTCTTTTTCTTAAAAAATCGTTTGAAGTTCTTGGTAAATAAAGCCATAGCCTCCGTATCGTAATTTTCATCGCTGTCCAACTCATTAGATTCATTATTTTTACTAGAAAAAATAGTTTGTTTTTCAAAACCTTTAGTAGTATTCTTACTTGAAAAAGCAATTTTTTTTCTGATCTTTTATTAGTATTTTTAGTAGGAAATAAGTCTTGATCAAAATGTGTAAGCTCATAATTTTGAAATTGCCCTACTATTTCTTCCACAGACTTTCCAGGTAATTTTCTCTTGCTCTCCAAAATATCTACTTTAGTTTTAAATCGTTCGGGAAGAGATCGCAAAATTTTCTTGACAACATGAAATGGAGTAATAGGCTCACCCAAGGTATAGCTGGTGTTGACGATGTGGTTGAGTTTGGCGTAGAACTCGTCAAATGTCCCATCTTCCTTCATACGCAGCATTTTCAAACTTGGTAGTGACCCGTTGCAACTTCCCTTGCTTTACTGTATCAGTTCCTTCGTGGGTAGTGACGAGAATATCCCACGCATCCTTTGCTGTTTTGCATGTAGATATACGATGGAACTCCTTTGTGTCGACATGAGTAAACAATACATTTAGTGCCCTGTTTTTTGCTGCACGCTCTGCCTTCTCTTCTTGTGTAAATTTCGCACTAGCCTTAGGTGCCGAAGTTCCCTCAACAGTTATAGTTGGCAATGTATACCTCACTTCACATGCATTCCAAACATCTTCGTCAATGGCCTTTAAATAGGCTTCCATCTTTGCCTTCCAATGATCAAAATTAGTACGATCCAGAACAGGTGCCGATTCGTATTTAACTCCATTGCAACCTAAGGATCCACTAAGAATTCGAACAATTCCAAAATATAGTGACCCGCTCTGATACCAAATGAAATTTCTAAAGAGATGCTAGGAGTAGTTATTTCGCTTTATTGGATGACTTCAAACACACCACGAAATCAACCAAAGAACAAAACACCAATCTCAGGTGGAAAACCCCAAAATCGGATAAAAACCACGGGAAGGAATCATGCACTAAAACAAATGTACGATTACAAGCAATCTTAATACTGACTGTGTATCCTCACCATGAGTCCTAAGATTTACCTGCCGAATCCACGTTCATCATACCCTTGCATGATTGCCGTATCCTGAATCCTCAAGCCTTCCAAAATTCAAAATCCATGAAAGAATGTTGTACAAATGTTGTTGAAGTAGGAATTACAAGAATAGAGCCTTTCGAAGATTAACGTTCGGCAGCACCCAATATTCATGACTCCTCAAGATTGAATAATCCCTTGCATCAATGGTATTCCAATATAATAAAATAACTCACGAGAGCTCCTGTGTGGAATGTCAGCACCAGATCCTCCAACGATCTCACTGCAGCACTCGACCGGCATGTCCAAATGAAGAAAATTAAGTGCTCCAAATAAATTACGGTGCTTGGTCCTTTTTTGACCTAATGGGCCGTTGTTTTTTAAAAGCCCCAAACGAGCACAAATATTTACCATGTTTTTTTTTTTTCAACTCTTTCATGAACCGGCCCAAAGAAAATTTGACTAACATCTATTGCACTAAAAAATAATACAATATAATGATTCCTTTCCACATCCTAAACAGACCTTCTAAAAACAATAATAAAAGAAAAAATTACAACTTGATAAAATGGGGATACATGGAAAGGTGTTATTTGGTCATGAATGTGCCAACCAAAATGGAGCTCGGCCTATGGAGCTTCAATCTTATCCAATCTACCAACGCTTCATCGGATGGAAAAACCTACATACACATAAAAAAAAATTATAGCCCATAATATAAGATTGCACATTATAAAATGCTCCATCAAAAAACACTCACCGTCTCCATTGTAAATTGCTTCATATAATCGTATGGAGGACGAGTGAAAGTAGGTATAGTCGATGGCCCTGCATAACAATCAAGTGTTGAAGTGTCACCCTGTAACACCCAAGGACAAACTAGGTAAACGCAGGATTCTCTGCAGTTTCATTCAGATATTAACATCTGAAACTGACACTAAATTTGGATATAAGAGTCCGAAAATGTTGACAATATTCGAATATTAATATTCAAATAGTTGTACATAATTCAGACATTAGAGTCCGAAAAGTTAGTAAAGTTTCGGCACTGTGTGTCCGACTATGTCGAGCCAGAACTGAAATTGAAAATGGAGGGCAGGCTTACCTCTTGCAGCGGTTTTTGCTCCGTCACTCCAACATCTGTGCTATCGACTTGTTTCTCAACTTCCATTGTGTGATCTTCCAACTCCAAATTGCGGTGTATTGATGGGTCAACTATTTCTTGTTTATCAATGGAGGGAGAAGAAGCAATTGAGATTTCTGTTGAAAGTTTAGGAGGACGATGAGGGAAGGAAGATATGTAGGGTTGGCTGGGAGGGGCCTGCTGGTAGGTGGTCGGAGCTGGGTAGGGATGAAAATTGAGGAGTTTGAATGACGAGGGAGGCATCGTTCTCTGAAGAAGAACGGAGAGGGAAAATAAGGGAAATCAAAGGGAGGAATGTGGTTGTATTTAATATTCTTAGGGGGTAAAATGGTCAAATAACATGAGGTCTTAGGGGTATAATGGTCAAACTGCATGAGGGCATTTTTGTCCGTAATTGGTAAAAGTTTTAATCAACTGTGGGTAGTAGAAATTGGGCTGCGAATAGTGGCGCCCAGAGAAAATGGTTAAAGAAAAAGAAAAGGTGGAGAAAATTGAGTGAAAATTTTCTATTTTATTTTTCTCTAATTTTTCATATTTCCCCTCTTTTTTTACAACCAACCAAACAAACAAAAGAACGGAATTCTTTTTTAATTTTCTTTTCTTTTCTCCTTAGAGTATCTGCAATTCACCTCTATTTCTCAAAAATAGAGGATGAATGTGACACATTGAGGGGAGATTTTATAATTTATTCTCTTTTTTCTTCACTTTTTGTAATTTTTGGGAGAATTTTTTAGGGACCCACTGTCCTTTTTAGAGTTTGGTCCTCTAAAAGTAAATTTGGTCTTCTAAAAATGGAGGATCAAAAGTAAATTTGGAGTACAAAATTTTTCCAAAACTCTAAAAAGGACGATGGGTCCCTCAAAAATTCTCCCAAAAAATACAAAAACTGAAGAAAAAGTGAAATAAATTACAAAATCTTCCCTCAATGTGTTACATCCATCCTCTATTTTGGATATATTGGAGATGCTCTTATAAAATTAGGATTCCCACACACCCCACTCTCTCTCTCTCTTCTCTCTCTATAGTCTCTCCACCCGCGCCCTCTCACTCTCTCACTTAACAGTCGTCATCGACGCCTAGGGTCTCACCGAACCACTCCCTCTATCAAATTGTTCTTCTGTTTGTTTTTTCTTCACTGCTAGCAGATCTGAATCAACGGATGGCTGTGAAGTGGAGCTAGGGTTTCGCAGTCGCCTTTTCGAAGTCTTGATTTTTCTTGTGGCGGGGTTTGGATTGGAAATGGCGACTGTGAACCCTTTCGATTTGCTGGGCGACGACGACAACGACGACCCGTCGCACCTGATCGCTGCTGCTCAGCAGCAGAAGATCGCGCAGCCCAAAAAGATCCTCGCTCCGACTCAAGCCCCGGCTCAGCAAGCCAAGCCGGCCAAGTTTCCCGCCAAGCCTCTCCCTCCAGCTCAAGCTGGTAAGCTCAATTCATTTTCATGTGAAATGAATAAAAGGATCGAGCTTAACTAGTGTTCTGCATTTAACTAGGCTCGAATTGACGGACAAATCACTTGAAGAAGACATTTTGATTTTCAATGTTAGTCAATTTTCTGAGCTTGTCTTTAGCTGGGTTGTAACAATACCTGGCTAATGAAGATAGGTTTGTAATCGCCTTTCACTTAAAGCTTGTTTCGAGCTCAGCATGAATGGCAAACAATGCAATGTCTTGTTGCTGTTTTCAAAATGACTTTTCAGACAATATTGTAGTCAATATGAATACCAATTGTTGGTACTACGTACATACGGTAATAGTTCCTCATTTTTTAATAGTTTTTTTTTTGGAAATTTGCCCAAATGAATTGTTTGTTGAGTGATTCAAATAAATTATAATGGAAGTTTGTTAAGGTTCCAAGCAAAGTTTGATGTGTATTCCATTTGTTCAGCTTCAGCCTTTAGTGAAATGGTTGCAGCGTCAGAAATGTTAGGCTGCCGTGACTTATAATATGGAAGATGTTTATTGAGCTTCATTTGCTTGTGGAGATTTTTTCTTTTTTGTGTTTTTTTCCTTTTGTTCCATGGGTTATGAATCGGTGGGATATGTGAAGTATATGTGTTGCTTATGCACTGCAGATGCTTTGATTGCTTTATCCTTAAGACAAGGAATGAGTTGCGGTTCTTTTATTGATATTGTTTAGTATTTATTGATGGCATTTATTTTTTCTTAGCATTGGCATGTGCAAATAATGTTTAGAATTTGATGCAATCCATTTCGAAGCTGATTATGAAAATGTGCATATATTGAAGCACTTACTGCATAAAATGAAAGCTACAAGGAGGATGTTTGTTTCTTTCTTAACGTTTATTTTTTTGAGCTATGAAAGACAACATTGAGGTAAAACTTTTGTAATAGGCAAAAGTTTGAACCTCCCAAACAGTGATGGTTGTGTGATTTCTTAGTTTTTGAATCATGGTGTTGGAGTTTGTCCCACATCAGTTAATTATCTTTTCCAAAAACTAGTATATGAGCCTGAGCGGCATCTCCACTCCTTGCCAATTGGTTTGGAGTTAGATGTTTTAACATGGTATCAGAACTAGGCTTTCGGAGAATTTGTTCCCCCTTGTTTGTGCCATAAGTGTACCGTTGTTTGTTGTGATCCAATTGTTATGAATTGTTTGTTTACCTCTCCCCATGCGAGTTGGGGGTCGCACGTGCGGGGAATTGTTGGAGTTTGTCTCACATCGGTTAATACCGTTAATTATCTCTTCCAAAAACTAGTATATGAGCCTAGGCAGCCTCTCCACTCCTTGCCAATTGGTTTAGAGTTGGATGCTTTAACACATGGCATCATGGATTTCGTAGCACAATCTTTGTTTGGTTTTTCTCATGATGCTAATTATACAGAACATAAATGATGCGTGTGGTTTGGACCAATTCTTTTTATGCGGATAATGGGACGTCAACTTGACTGAATACCACCCATTTTGTTCTCTCCCCCAGCATTCGTTTGGACTTATTTTATTTGCCATTGGCTGATTCATTTCCTCCCTTCATATTGTAGACCATTTACCACGTATCTGAAATGTTTTTTATGCTACTTGGTCAATATCGGTATATTGGTCTAATGTTGTTCTGTTACACAGCATATTGAACCATGTGTAGTTTGTGTTATCCATATTTGGCTTTCGCATTTTTTTGTCTCCACTCTTTCTTATTATTTTTCATGTTACTTAAACTCTCTTTTGAGTAGTGACGGAGGCAAAGACTGGAGCAGGACGTGGTGGTGGGCCTGGCGGCAGAGGTGGCGAACGTGGATCTGGGCGCGGTCGTTCTGGAGGTGGATTCAGAGACTCAACGAATAATGAGAAGTCATTTAGCAATATTAAATTTTCTGGCAATCAAGGTACTAGTCATGAGGCAGATACTGGGAAGCCCACTGAAAAGCGTGGTGGCTATGGTGAACCACACGGTTCTTTCCGTGGTGGCTATCATGGTGGTTTTAATAATGAAGAAATGGGAGACGGGGAACGCACACGTAGGGCATTTGAACGGCGTAGTGGAACTGGACGAGGGTAAATATATTTGCCCTTATGAGGTTTATACAACAATTTGGGGTGTCATCCATTTGTTAATGATCTCCATATGATGTCTTGAGGCATCCGCGTTTACTCTTCCTGTCTTTGTCATATGTGCAGGAATCAGACCACCAAACGTGAAGGAGCTGGTCGGGGAAATTGGGGAACAAGGAATGATGAATTTGCTCAGTTAGTATTCCTTACCTGCTTAAATTTTCCGTTGGACTTTTGGGTAGTTTATTTTGTTTGAATCATGCGACATGTTGGTATGAATGATATTTTACTTTACTCAGAGTGACCGAGGAAGTTACCAATGAAGTTGAGAAAAATCAAGGAGCTGAGATGCCCTCAGGAGAGGAGGGTGCTGGTGATGTCAACAAGCAGTCTCCTGCAAATGAAGCTGAAGAAAAAGAACCCGAAGATAAGGTGAATGTTTTCTTACATAATGTAAATGTGTCGATAATTCAAATGCTTAGGTTCTTAAGTATCAATCGATAATACTAAGTTGATAGCCTGAGGTAAAGATATGTGGAATAGCCTGAGTTTTTGTGTTTATGGGATTGTCTTCTGAGATCATGTTGGAGCCGCCATCATCTTTCCTCATCTCCCCCTGTTGGATCAATCGAATTAAAAGATTGAAGATGTCTACTTTTCCTAACGAAGTTAATTACGTGTTTTCTTGTGTTGATGGACATCGAGATTTTGTTCCGGTTGGTGGCATAATATCGGGATTGAGGCTGTTTCAAAATTATCCACGTCGGTCTTTTTTTTTCTTATTTGATTCTGTGGTTGTTAAATTTTCTAGAGTTTACTGCCTTTTGACTTCAAAGACAAAGGATTTAACTTTTAAGGACTTCTTACTTTGAGTTTCCAGTAATACAAGTTGCTGGCTTTTGATTTCGGCAACAAAAGAGTAAATGAATTTTTGTTGAAGATATTGTTAATACAGAAACATTATCCAGTTTTGAAATTTGTTAAAGATGAGAAAAGATCAGGAGGTTGTGGTACAAAGGAAGCAAGATGTCATATTGGTTTGGATGTATGTAATGGTGTTGTGACTGGAGCCAATTATTTGGCATCTTAAGTTGGTCGTTAAAGGGGAACACTGGTGACATTTATAGAACTGATCTCATAGCTGGTTTGATCATGGGGTGCTTTCATGTAGCAGCCTAGAAATGCTTTATTGGGACTTTGCGGATATTTTCATGTTCTGGAGAGAGATTATCAACCTACAGTTGGTATGCTATTATGGCTGATAGGAGCAGCGAGGAGACACTTATCAGATCTTTCAGTTGGAAAATCTTGTTTTGTAATCAACATAGATGTTCTACTGCCTATGTGAATTTTTGGAATAGGAACTCTATGTCTAAAGACACCCATCTTTTTAACTAGCATGATGCAACATTTTTTTTATGTATCTCACATATTCTTGTGAAAAAATATAGGAGATGACACTTGAACAGTATCAGAAGGTGCTGGAAGAAAAGAGAAAAGCATTGCAGGCACTTAAAACTGAGGAGAGGAAAGTGGATGTTGACAAAGAGTTGAAATCCATGCAACAACTTTCAAACAAGAAAGACATTGATGACATCTTCGTGAAATTGGTAAAATTGGTTTGACACTCTGATTTTCGTTTTGTTGTTAGCCTCACAAACATGTTAATTATTTTTTTCCATTCTGTTTGATATTGTTGTACATAGCGTTCTGAAAAGGATAAGCGAAAAGAGATAGCTGAAAAGGAGGACAAAGCGAAAAAGGTACTGTTGTTTCCGATATGCTTTCCTTTATATTATCAAGCCTACTCATCACACTTTTTCTTTTGCGTGTATGATGGGTTGCTTGATTTAAGTGGTGAATTTGTCGGGTGCCATGGTTTGCATGCTTGCACTCCTACTTTCTCTTCCCATTTTTTTCTTTATGTTTTATTTCTTTGTTAGGCTTTCTAGCTTTCTCTATCTATTAGGTTGCTGTGATGTAGGGCCTTGCAGAGGCAAAATGAACCTGGTAGAGACTGTAAGTGTAATTGCTCCACAGTAAACAAAAATACCTTTGGCCGGCAACAAGGGAAAACCTAGGATGCTTTATCTATTTTAATAGTCATGATTCAGCTGATGCAAGTAATTTAAACTTGGCTTGAAGGAATATTTTGTCATCCTTTTGATGCAACCAACTAGGGGCATCAATAATTGCAATGAAAGGTGGCGGAGTAATCACCAAACTTAGGACAGACTAATAATATATTAAGTGGGCCTAGATATTCAAAATATATGAAGCAAGATTCGATATTTAACGGGTCATGGACTAAAAGTAAGCCCTAAGTAGCATAATTACCCTTTTGGGAAATTTCCTTAAAACATTCTGAGTGGTTACAGGTTGACAGTCCCATCGATTACTGTAGTGACAGAACAAATCTAAATTTAGACCCTTAATTATGTTCTAGTTCATGTATAAAATTTAAGCTGAGATCGTACCTGTAGAGCTTGAATACAATGTCATTTAAAAATACCAATGAAAAAGTAATTAGATATCTTGGAGCTTCGTGAGGAGATGGTAGCCCCACTGGGTTTGGAAAACTTTTTTAGAGAGACCCTTTGCCTGAATAGCAAAAGATGTAGAGGGACCTCCTCATGTGCTTGTAATATAGCCTGACCAATGTGGACCATTTAGATGCATAGTAATTACAGTCCGTGCATAAAAAATACTCTGATAATTGTTGGTGCCTCCTAGTTCATTTGTTAATTTGGACCCATAATGGGTTTGGCCATTTTATAAACACATGGAGGTCTCATCTTATGGATGTGCATATGACTATCCCATTACGTTCCATGTTTTTGGGCCTGGGATCATCTGTGGCCATCTCCTGTCACTAGGGGTGGCAAACGGACGGGTTTGGGTCAAATTGGGTAAGTTGTCAGTGGGTTGGGTCTTTAATGGGTCATTGACCCATTTAGACCCATTAACTATGAGTCTAATTACCCATACCCAACCCGACCTATTTATTTTAAAGCAAACCCGACCCGCCCATTAACCCAATTACATATATACTAAAAATTACGATCGACAAAATTAGAAAAGTAAAAAAAAATTATGATCGAAACTCATAAATTTTTTCAAAAAGACGAGAATAAGTAATTTTTTTTGTCTTATTGATTTTTTTTTGTTTTTATTCAAAAAATTATAAGTTTCGATCAAATTTTTTTACTTTTCCGATTCCTCTCATCAAAACAAATTAATAAGTCACAAAAGTTTGACACAAAACAAAAAAAAATGCAAAAAAAATTTGAATAAGGACAAAAAAATAAGTCAATTTTTTAATCCAAACCCTTTGCGGGACTATTATGAGAGAAATTTATTCACGGCGGAGCACAATTTCACAGGTCCATTCGCGCAATTAATGGATGAGATGTGTTTTCAATTTTGACTGGTCAAAATAATTGTTACCGGTCACAATTGATTTTTAATTCGGACCATTCAAAATATTTTTGGACGCGTGCGATTTAGCACAAAATAATTGAATAAAAAAGAGAGAAGGCCATGCTCCTGGGTGGGATGGGGTGGGGAGAGAGAGAGAGAGAGAGAGAGAGAGAGAAAGGGGGCCGTACACCTCGGGAAATACTTTCATTTCATTGCCCAATTGCAAGGGGAGGGGTGGGGTGGGGTGGGGTGGGGTGGGGGGAGAGAAAGAGAGGAGAGAGAGAGAGAGAGGGAGGGGGCCGTACTCCTGGGGAAATCTTTCATTGCCCAATTGCAAAAGAGACAGAATTTGGTGGGTTACTTTCATTGCCCATTGGGTCATTTAAGTTGACCCAATTGATGCCCAATTATGCCCCAATTAATAATGGGTTAGCTGGGTTTGAACCCATTCTTACCCAACTAATAAATGGGTTGGGTTGGGTCTATTTTTTAATTGATGGGTCTGGGTTTGTTAATGGGTCTGGGTTCAATTTGCCACCCCTACCTGTCACCCATGCTATTAGTCTGCCACGTGTAGAGTAACATATCTCAACCATCCATTAAACCAGAAACTCTCTCTCTCTCTCTCTCTCTCTCTCTCTCTCTCTCTCTCTCTACCATGGTATCGTCAAGAATGCCACCACCGGCAACACCCTTCACTGCCCCTCCCCATCCATTGATCACCACCTCCTCACACCCCTTACCTTTCTCCACCCTTTACCAGCATCAAAACCCAATCCTGGCCTCCCCTGCCTTTCTCTCACCGTCTCTCTGAAACACCTGTGTCTCCAAAATCCTCCACCATCCTCCTCTTTCTAAGTCATCAGATCTTGTTCTTGTTTATGCAAATGATGTGATTATCTGTCTTGACCAATTAATGTTTGAATTTTTATTTGATGAGCTTGTTGTGGGTATCTGGAGATCCTCCGCCCTTAGATGCCATTGGGGGAAACCTCAGTCCCTTAGTAACTGAGGTGGCCACCACGATTGCCACTCATTGAGTTCCATCTAAGGCTCACTCATCGCCTAGAGGAGCGAGCTCACTAAGGATACCTCCCTACCAGGTATCACCTATCTCATAAGCTCCACGAGTGCACAACGTCAATAACTATGGCGACTCCAACATCACCTAGGCCTAGAGCAGGGCCTAGGTGCTTCGCACGGGACCTAAGGAAGCATGTGGCTTGGAGGCCAGAGTAGAACGCAAGGCTTGCATCCATGAGGGGATCTCTTCCTTGATCAGCATAGATAGAGAGGGGCTCGCCTACGTCACCCGACTTCTGACGCAACCACACTGTTGCAACACCCACCCGACAAGCTGACATATGGGAGCCTGTGTCATACCTACCACTTGTCCATGATACGGGCCTCTATAGTTAACCAACCCGTCTCTTAGAGCCCCATGATACAGAGCTCCAGTTTTGATCACAACACTTAAAAAGAAACCCTGTTAGCTCGTATGTTGTTGTTCCAATGGGGGAGAAACTAACCAACTGGCTTTCCCCTCTTCCAAGACTCTTATATAAAGAGGAGCAGACACTTCATTGAAGACAAGCATTCATTGTGTTACTAGCGCACTTGCTCTGGTTTGCCACTCTCCACTGCTATCCCCCCCCCTCTCTCTAAGGCCATGTGCTCTCTCCTCCATCCCCGGTGGTCTCGAGCCTTTGTAGTGCCCGCCATATTCCCTAGGGCCACCTCAGGTACTCTTCCCTTGCCTCATATCCACAATTATACATATGGGTGTGATTTTATAGCAATACCTAATGATTTAGCACTAATATTCTATGGGATTCGATGGCTGAAAGAGTAAACCGTGTGTGTAATTGGACTATTACGGCAGATTGTAGGCCTGAGATTTGTTGCTGGGTACGTGACAGCGTAATAACACCGGGACAGGAGATGGTGACAGACAATAGGGACAAAAGATCCCAGCCCATGTTTTTGAGAGTTTCGATGTAGGGTAGTTTCTCAACTCTCTCTGCATACAATGGTTTAGGGTTTGAAGTTTTAAAGCTTGAAAACCAAATTCACACCAAGCTTCTCACTTGGTTTTTACTTATATGACCATTTTCAAGCTTGGCAGGCAGTTTTTGGCTTCTACATTTGACGAATTATAACATGATTTAAGGTAATTACGTGAGATAGCAACAAGAACCTACAAGGGGAAGGGGCTAACATGCTTTGCTTGCATTCAAGTTTGTTACCTCAATGATAAGGTAATCATAAGCGGCCTCTCTTCAAAACTGAGGCTAATAACAATTCACCTAATGGAATGGAAAGTATCTGGGAGTTGGAATGCAATATGTTTTATAAGAAATAGTAAATCTTTCCCATACTTAAATATGGAAATTCTTCAGAATGAAGTTTCCCATGTAGAAGCTAAGGATGATACGACTTTCATTGAGTACATTAATATTTGGCTTATAAGTTGACTGGTTATTTTTTGCTTGTTCTAGGCTGTCAGCATTAACGAGTTCTTAAAGCCTGCTGAAGGAGAGAAATACAACCCTCCTGGTGGCCGTGGCCGTGGGGCTCGTGGCCGTGATTCAAGAGGAGGTGGTTATGACGGAGGTAGGACAATAAGCAATGTTGTGGCAGCCCCTAAAATTGAAGATCCCGGGCAGTTCCCAACCTTGGGTGCCAAGTGAGATTCTTTGAGTGAGTTTATGTACTGGAATAATGGATTCGCCGGCTTTAGAAAGGTCCCTAATTTTTATGCCTTTGAATGTAAAAATTTTGCTGTTTCTTCATGCGTTCCCATGTAGCATCCTCTCGTGTTGGTAGTTTATGATCTTATGTTTCAGAATTTTGGGGAATTTTGGGGCACTTGAATATTAATTTTGTGGCATTCGTATTGTTGCTCGGTTTTGTTTTGAATCGATGGACAATTTAGTTCTTCAGTTTGAGTTCTACTATTAATGCTAGATGCTCTCGAGATATCGATTTTTACTAAAATGCTGTCTGGAATGTAAGAAACCATCGAGGCTTGTTTCGTCTTTTTTTCTTTTTAACAATTTTATGTTAAACCAATGGAACTCGGGGCGAACGTACCCGTGAAGCAATGTAAACACCAAAAACATACCTTCAATTTTTCTTTTGAAATATTTTCTTGAAAGCGTGAGGAAAATACGAAACATAAAGCATAGTCAAAAGAAAACAAAAAATAACACAATAGAAGACAAACATGTGTTTGATAGTGCGTCGTTTTCTGCTGTTGGTTCTTAAGATGTGTGGGTATGGTGGGATGGTGTGGAGTGGTTGTTATAAGTGCTTTTTAATTGGTTAGAAGTATTATGTCATCTGGTATGGCACGTTAAAAGTAAAGACTAAATTTTTGGAGGGACAATTACAAAAATTAGATGACATACACCACGATTTTATTTGACCAACTAAATTGTTCATTTTATAAGACTTAATGAGTACGTCAATCATACCAAATTTTAAGCTGCTCTGACATCGGGATGTATTATGGACCGATGTTCCATTAACTTAAATTTATTTCATGAGGGGATGTTTTCTCTACAATGTTCTAAGTGGGGCAATCACATGAAATCTGTTATTTACTCAACTCTGTGAAAAAGGTGTACTAGTCTTTCTGGGATGTGTACTGGGTTTGACAGTTCATTTCAACAGATTATTCAAAATCATTATATTCGTCATAAAAAATGTATTAAAATTTCAGAAAGGCAAATCGGTTACAATAATCACCAGCAACGGACTGGGAAACAAAACAAATCAAAGTCTTGTGCTTGGTCTAAATTCAGAACTTTAAATGTTCATCTCTTTTGGCCATGTATGACTGGCCAATTAATGGCGAGGGTATATATTGTCAATGCAAATGAGTTGATAGCGATGGTTATAGTCCAGATCTGAGCAAATTTTTACCTGATATAGCTGTGCGTTATTTTATTACTACAAGATCAAAAGTTGCTTTCAAGGCCATCTATCGCCACCTTGTGCACTTACTCAACTACAATGCAACCAAGAACTTGTAGAAACAGAGAATTTCTTAGAACAAGGACAAGTTGACAACCAGAACCAACCAAAAAACTTTGAAGAAAGATTAGTCTAGTAGTACTATATTATGGGGATAATATTCATTTACTCCCAAACAAATGGAAACAACTGGGGCAAATTGCAGCAATTTCAAAGCGATAATGATCTAGTCCACCTCTTGAAGCCCAATGCGTGTTCTAGCAATGGCAGCGTGGCCTTCCTCAGCAATTTTATAGAGTGAGGAAGCGCAATTGAAATTAACTAAACGATTGCAACTTCCCGTAAATTTAATGCCAGAAGCAGAATTTGTAGAGAATATAAAGTAGAACGAACAATCCTAACATTAATGAAGAAGCTTCTTTTAAACATGCTTCCATTCTATACGTAGAAGAATATGATGATTACAGGTTTTGAAAGCAGTAAGAAAAGCAAATCTAAATAAAGATAGTTGGAGTTGGAGTTGGCGTAGGCTTCCAACCAAAGATGGTGAAGACGGTACATTTACATGCTACACAGGAGCTGACGTCACCTGAGGCAGTAGAGAAAGAACTACCACTTACTTCCACTTAAGAAGAGCAGCAGCCACTGTTCTGTGCAACTGGCTGTCCACGTATATTCACTCCCGGAGGTTTGACATTGTTCATGGCTGGTTGGCTCGCCATCCTGAAATTAAGTAGAAATTAGGGGCAAATGGGGCAGATACTCTACTACTTTACATACCACTCAAGAAATGCAAAGCGAAGAGTACAAAGTGAACAAATATCGAGGAGTTGTTTTGGAGTTCGTGAACCCAATTAATACAAGCAGCCTATCTTCAAATCTATTCATTAGGTTTTCCTGCATATGAAAGGGCAGTGTTCTAAATGGTGCTCCGCGCTAGTCGGGCGGCAACCTGACGCCAAGCGCCTAGGCTGCTTAGCGATTCAGCATTTTTTTCCAAAATATTTTTTTTAGATATTTTTCAGGCAATCAAGCTCCTCCAACCCCTGCCAAGCCCACCAAGACGGCCGCCTAGCTCCGCCAAATCTCCCTTAGCCGCCTAGCTGCCTAGCCACCAAGCTCCGCCAAATCTCCCTATCCGCCGAATGAGCCGCCGAGGTTGAAATCATGGCGCCGAGCGCCTAGGCGGCCACCATTTAAAACACTGTGAAAGGGTTAGGGTTTTATTTTGAGTAGAGGATCCAGTTTAGGTTTCCCAAACCTAAATATAGACATGTTGGGTCAGATGGCTCTAATCTCAACAAAGCTTTATCTAATTGCAGACTCTGAGCTGACCTAACCATGCCATCTCTCAAGTAAATTTCAACACGAACTTGAGAACAATTGAATTCTACAACCTTAGTGAAGAGGCAACAATGGAACCTGCCCTTTCTTAAGCTCCCCAAAAGGCCCTTTCTTGAACTTTTTCGTGGACGCAGTTAGTCCCCACTTCTACCAGCACCACAACCATGGTTCAAAACATAACTCATAACAAAAATCCAGTACTTATGAGAAGCCGTTCTTCATACAACTATACATGCTACTTGTCAAGACCAATCATGTGCAAAAAAAACCTGTACCATGATTACTCTTCTTGCATTTACAAAATTTAAAAATAATAAATTGCTGACAGTGGCACCTACCTCTCTTTTATTGCAGCCGCCATAGCCATAAAAGCCTGCTCCACATTAGTAGAATCTTTTGCACTAGTCTCCATGAATGGAATACCAATTTCATCAGCAAATGCCTAAGAGAAATGAATTAAACCCATAAGACATTCTAATAATGTAAGTTTGAGATATACTCTTCAAAGTCCCAACTACCACTAAAATCCTTCACTAAGTACAACAGGGTTAGTCTTACCTTGGCCGTTTCATAAGAGACAACTTTATTTGCGGTGAGATCACACTTGTTCCCCACAAGAAGTTTGTTGACACCGTCGCTTGCATAGCGGTCAATCTCATTCAGCCATTGTTTGACATTATTGAAGCTCTCTTGGTCTGTGACATCATAAACCACCTAGAGGACGAGCCACCCCAAGGAGAATTCAGTGTTAGATCCAAAAGGCTGGTACATATATACTGAGTAGGTAACAGAAAACGGTAAATTTTAGGATAAGACTCACTATAATGCCATGCGCTCCACGGTAGTAGCTGCTAGTAATAGTCCTAAAACGTTCTTGCCCTGCAGTGTCCCACTGTTGCACATAATTGAAAAACAAAGAAGAGCACTTCTTCAGACAATAAGAAGCCACAGCCCCAGAAAGTAAAAGGTTCTAATTTAATCCTAGAAGATAATAGAACAGGCTTAGGTATGATCAGGAGGCCACTAATAGTATTAAATGAAAAATATGTTCAAATTCTGTATAATATTGGGTATGTTTAAATGGGAGAATCCCATCTAGAACCATACCACGGTAATAACAAATTAAATAGTCATAGAAACATTTAGAGAGAATACAAAACCTACAATTTGAAGTTTGATAGTCTTCCCATCTTGCTCCACAGTGCGTATTTTCTACATGGTCAAAAGACAACAGATCACAAAAAAAAAAAACCTAATTAACCATGTAACATTGAGCTATCTACTAAGCAAACTGTAAATCACTAAATCTACTCACAAAATCAACTCCAATGGTGCTTATGTAACTCTCCAAGTACGAATCATCCTACACACAAAGTGTACCAAGGAAATCATCAGGATCAAAAGGTATTGAAACGTAGAAAATCAACCAAAGCGAACACTAACCTGCCTGAATGTTGCAAAGTCATTAAAAGAGATAAACAAACGGATACAGCAATGTAGACATTAGACATAACTGATGCATCATGAACATAGATAATCACCACCACATGAGTTCATCTCAGTCCTACCTTACTAACAGGTGGAATTGTATACCTAACTTTTACCAGGTATGTTGCCCTAGTTGGATGTCATCCTTAGATTACTTCTACTATATGAAACCCAGAAGTAGGTTCAAAGCGTCAATACTGAAAAAGAATAAGAAAGTTACAGTATAAAGCCACAATTCTGCTGGTGCAGCCAGCGGTAACCTAAGGCTATTGAATCTGAAAGCAAAATCATTAGCTCATTATTTTGGTTTGTTATCAGAACTGGGAGCAAAAAAGGAAACACATGGCAATCCCAGTCATGTTGAGCATCCGATTTAAGTACCAACTATATGCTAGTCAAGGTCTGTTGCATAACATAAGCCATGAATGATATATATCACAGTCGAGATAGGAAATTAATTCCAAACAAAGGAGTTACATACAGAATTATAGGCACAACTGCATGAGCATCATGAAGCTGTTAAAGGTACAGATCTAACCGGAATTTGGACCCAAATAGAACTCTATATGGGTCCAAATGAAATACCTTTAATTTCAGGTGTTGAAGACTAAATTCAGGAGTGAAAAAAGATGCATAAAGTCCATTTGAATGGAAACAAGTTAAAGAAGTGTAGGAAGATGTGGAACACCATTGATAAGCTATTCAAATTACAGTGTTAGTTACCAGACATCTTGAAGGCCCTTAATAACTACAATTTATGTTTTAGTGTTTGTATTGGGGAGGGGGTTGACAATTCTTGAATATTGGGTGGGCTATAGCCATCACCCACCTACCCGCAGATCCAGTATTGGCTGCAACCATTTCCATAAATAAGTGTGTTTGACATTGCATCTCCACTACTCCCACGGGCCCTGAAAATGTCCATGGACTCAAACTATCCCAAATTTAATAAAAATTTAACCATGACTGGACACCTTAAAGTATACTAAAGCAGAAGCCTTAGATGTTCTGTAAAAGGATGAATCAGTTTCATTCTCCAAGTAAACAAACTTTTTTTGCAGCTACGGAAAGACCAGTCATCCATGGTAAACCATACTCAATAGGAAAGTAGCTCCAAAGATTTTAGCTAAATCCAATAACTTAGCAATTCAACAGTCAAAAGCCATTTAGTTTGAGCCGAACAATATTCTCAGAACTTACAGAAAATCTCAGAAGAAGACACGATTTGCCAACACCGGAATCTCCAATGAGTAAAAGCTTGAAGAGATAGTCACTGCAAAACAAAGCAACGAGAAAATTCAATTTTAGGCATTAAATGGGTCCCAGAATACAAAACATGCGCATACTCAATCCCATCCATCATATCCCAAACGTCTTGCTCTACTTTCTTTCTTTTATTCATCCAACAAAAGATAACCTCAATTTTGGAGGAATGGTTCGCCGGCATAACATCCCTTGAGTTCCTTGATTTTTGAAGGCATAGGAGGGCCGCTATTTTAGTGGTGAAACTTTCTAAGGCAGCAACTTAATACATATATTGCCAAATGTTAGGTCTATCTCTAGTCCTCCCCCGCCTATACCCCAATTGATTGGATATTACATGGGTATTGTTATTGTTGTGTGTGGTGTTGTAACAAAGGATAACTTCAAGAACCTCCTTAATACTAGCTATACAATTACCTTGCATTGGAACCTAAGGCCTTTCACTTGCAGGGTATCAAAAACTCTTTCTGTTAATTAACAGCTTCTAAGGTGACACCTTCCCAAAATAATTAAGAATCAATAGATTGTCATGCACAGTGCTAAACAGACCAGCTTAACTAGCCATTACACTTAATCGCAGGTCCAGATGACAGAACACAGCGATATATAAGAGTTCAAGAATGTTCCACTACCATGGATGGAATTACATAACAATTGAAACCCTGTGATAGGTATAAACTGACCTTCGGAAACCACTTCATCACTCTGGTACCATCAATTCTAACCTAAAACTTTCACCACTTTGTGTCATAATCCTTATGTAAATACATAGTTCAATTAAAATAGGCTCCAAATTCTTTTGCCAATCAGTCTCCAAACAAACAACAAAGGATGCTATATTCAAGTTATTACAATTACAACACAATTAGAAGGGGGCAGCTGTAAAAAAGCATAAACCACACATGCCAACTCAGATTAAAATTGCCCTCCTTACTACTGCAGCTTTGCAATATATTTTCAACCCTAAGAACTCATAACTAAGGCCACACACTTGTGCACAATGGAATATGGTAAATAAAAGTCTGGCAGTCCACTATAAGAAACTCTCAAGAGGTGAATTTTGATTACACTATTTCATATGAAATTGTGGTCTGCTTACTAATCATGGTATTCATGTTCCGGTAAACTTTCTCCCCAGGCCCAATGTGAGTGGTGTCCAGGGTTAGCTTTAGTTTCTAAGGTCCTAAGCAAATTCAAAGGTAGGGCCTCTATAAAAATTTCCATTGTTCTAAAAGTCGGCCCAGACGGCCACCTAGTTAGCGGCTAGGCACTCACTCAACGTGTACATTTTAGGGTCTAGGCATTACTAAGGCGTTTCGTGCATTAATCAGGATTTAGTGGGGGAAAATCGGCTAGGCAGGGAATGGGGATTAGTCAGCTAGTTGGCAACAGTCTGCAGGTCTATTTCATAAATCTTAAAAACTTTAGAGTTAAATGTGTGATAGTGGAAAATATGGGGGGTTAAGTGTTATTTTTATAAATAAAACATATATCATGTAGATTCGTTTGTTAAGTACTTAATTTCATTTTGTTTTGAACTTTGTAAATCAAACTTCCTATTTGAATAGTTATTTGTTACTACTTACTTCAATAGAAAATCTGACTAATGTCTAGGCCCCAATTAGTCCCCGACTAGTCGGCTTACGCGCTAGGCGCCTCACTTCTCCTCGACTAGCACCTAACAATTTCTAGACCATTGAATTTTCACATAAAAATAAGAAAATAGTTCATTGTAAGGATTCAACAGGATAAAATATAGCCTTGTTAATCCATATTTTGGAGAACTTCAGTCTATAATGAGAAAAGGAATCTAACAAATATCAATCCATAATAAATTTGAAGTAGTTGCTGCAAATTCGCTCTTAAAATTACCCTTCTCGCATTTTCGGATGCTAAATTACCACATGTATGTTCAAGCTTATCTACCATATGGTGCCATATCAATTTGCGAAAGTATTAATTGAACTTAACTTTCTATTTGTTTGTCCTTTGAACTAATTACTGATAGATCTTCCACCCACCCAAAAGAAAGAAAGAAAACAAGGAACCAAAATACATGCATGTTCCAAACGCTGAAAGTAAGGTACAAAACAAAATTGAGTTTTGTTAGGACATTACTCACACGTTATTACGCAGTAATATAGAATAAATAATTTTTGGCCCCACATTCAAGAACTTACTTTTATCTTGAAATTGGAAATCAGGACTGTACCTAAAGGGTTTGGTAATGTTGGAATCAAGTAGGGCTCTTCATTCGATTCATTCAACAAAAAAATTGCTTTTGGGATAGGTATAAGGGCGACATCTTGATGTGGGGCCTTGCTTTCGAGCCAAAATCTTGAGCACAAACAACCAGCTTGTTAACAAGTTTCAATGGCCTGCTCTGATGTTTATCAACCCAAAACATTGAAAACCAACACTAATTTTGAGCTGAAGTTACAACCGAACATCTTTGTTAATAATAAGAAACCACTAGTCAAAGCCTAAGTTAGAGCTGTTGGAATGTGTCCCACATCGCCTGGACATGCCCCATCTGTGCTGGTTATAAGGCCCAAGTTTTCCTCTTCTTAACACTTGGGTTTTAAGGAGTAGTGTAGGCTGGACTTTTCAACTTGGTATCAGAGCTTGGTTGGGCCTTTGTTTGGTGGACCGTTGTCCCGTTGTCATGTGTTGTGGTCCAGGAGGGTGTGTTGGAATGTGTCCCACATCGCCTGGACATGTTCCATCTGTGCTGGTTATAAAGCCCCAGTTTCCCTCTTCTTAACACCTGGGTTTCAAGGAGTAGTGTTGGCTGGGCTTTAACCAGACGACGCTCAACAGACCCATCAGGATGATATTTGACTGTAAAGACCCACCAACAGTAGACTTTCCTAGCGCAAAAGGAACCAATTCCTAAGTGTCATTGTCATGGAGAGCAAACATCTCATGAAAGAGAGGTAAGAGTTGTCTTCTATTTTTAAGTCATTTTATACGAAGATCAAAACTCAGTTTGATAATTGCATTCATATATTTCGTTCTGACATTGTAGGTGAATATTTTCATAATTCTCTTTCTAAGTTTTTTGATGATCATGGTATAATTCACCAATCTTCTTGTGCTCGAACTCCACAACAAAATGGAGTTGCCGAAAGCAAGATTAGACATTTATCGGAGGTTATGCGTGCTCTGTTATTCCAAATGCAAGTTCCTAAGTCTTACTGGAGTTATGCTGTTCTTACGGCATGTTATTTGATCAATCGTATGCCATCTAGAGTCCTAGGCGGTCAAATACCCCATACAATTTTATTTCCTGATCGGTCTCTCCACTCATTACCCCTACGAGTGTTCGGGTGAACTTGTTATGTTCATGCTTTTGATCGTGACCGGGACAAACTTGATCCACGATCAATTCGGTGTATTTTCATGGGATACTCGCGCACTCAGAAAGGGAATACGTGTTATTCACCGTCTCTTCGTCGTCATTTTGTTTGTGTTGATGTCACGTTTAATGAGTCATTACCTTTTTACTCTGGTCACCGTACTCCAATTGAGAGTTGAAAACCCCAACCCATACTACTCCTTAAAACCCAGGTGTTAAGAAGAGGGAAACTGAGGCCTTATAACTAGCACAAATGGGACATGTCCAGGCGATGTGAGACACATTCCAACACACCCTCCCAGACCACAACACATGACAACTGGAAAACGGTCCACTAAACAAAGGCCCAACCAATCTCTGGGACCAAGTTGAAAAACCCAGCCCACACTACTCCTTAAAACCCAGGTGTTAAGAAGAGGGAAACTGAGGCCTTATAACCAGGGGCATGTCTAGGCGATGTGGGACACATTCCAACAAGAGCCACATTTGTCAACATACTTGTCAGAAACCATTAGTAAAACCTTTGAGGCATCACTACGAATGATTCTTTTTTGTGGATTATCACCAGCAACACCAATAAAGTGGAGAGAAAATTATGACACCAATGCACCTAACACTAGGATTGACCAAGAATTTGAGATGAGGCCCAATTGTTCAGAATTCAGATGGGTCAAGTCTGAATGCCTTCTTGTTTGGGCAAGCATCCCTTCGTTATAAACGAACAAGAACACATGGCGGGCCATGATACGATAATTGGCCAAATGATGAGACAATAGTCACATGGAGAGTATGTCATGCAGGCCAACTAACTAAAAGTCAAAGATTACGCAACTGGAAGGGAACCAGATGAGAAATTTAGGTTTTGCAGGACTTCGCATATGCAACAGTTAGCTCACATGATTGACACAGCAACCTTGGCACGCAAGGCTAATGCACTACCATAAAGGTATAAACTACTATAAAGGGCATGATCTCAACCCTAAATGGTACGCCATCTTCTTTACTCAGGATAACTTCCGTACTTGCCTTATTGAGCTATCAATAACTACTTAGGCATCAAAGTTTTCTCCAGCTACTCTGCTGTGTTAGGATTGTCACACACGCACACGATTTACGAGTATAAAACAGTAAAGAATCAACACAGAGATATACGTGGTTTTCCAAAACCGAGTACGTCCACGGGAGCGAGAGCGGCTGCTGTTCTTTATTATCACAGTATGAATTAGGGTTTACAAAATAGAGTATTTATACCGACTCTATTCTAACTCTAATCTGGTATTTGGTCTGTATCCCAAAAATACCCCTGTACGAACCGTACCGTACCGCGGGGGCATTGCCCCCTGCACCCCCCAATTACGGAACACCTGGGCCTTCAGCCCAGTCTACTTTCACTGGATCATCGGCAATGGGCTAGATGCCATCCCTCTGCTACGCTCTGACATCTGGCCTTTTTTCTAGAACTCCTTAGTATCTCTTCATATTTAACATATGAGCCATAGTTCTAACATGCTGGTTAGCAATAACCATAGATCTTCATTGTTTATTGCTCAGTTAGATTCAAAGGAGGTTTAACCAAATGAGTTTGTGATTACTCGTTCAGGATTTTGCATAATCTACTCCTGCATATGTATCATCTGCCGCATTCAAGGCATAGTATATCCATAGCACAACACCTTTTTTTTTTTTTGAGAAGTACAATACAATCAAGAAAACAAAACCGAAAAAAGACCCCCTACAAAAACCGAACCAAAGGAAAGGAAGGAACCTAAGGAAGTCTATCCCTACGGATCATCTCTTGAAGGGCTTGAGAGATGAGCAGCCGGCATACTAAAAAATATGAAGCCAACCGATGCACCCCTTTGTTTTTCTCCCTGCCACACCCCGAGAAAGACCATTGCCGTGACGCCGCCCAAAACGGCATTTCCTCTACCAAAGGTTAAAGGGCTAATTTTCTAAAGTTATTGGCACTGGGAATTCTTAGAGCCCATGCCTCCGTCATCAAAGTTGACGAAGCTCAGCCAAAGTTGATAAACTGAGCTGCAGGAGGGGTTGTAGGTAGAAAGGGAAAGTCCAAGTAGAGGCCGGCACAAACTTCTTAACTATTAAAAAATCTAATTGACCAAGAGTTCAACGCTAAAACTTAAGCCACGCCCCAATAAACGAATTTAGGTTTAGACTTTCTGAATCTAGGGTTACTATACGAGCTCAACAATCATCGTCCAAATTAAGCATCCAATTGACCATGCATAGGAGGAATAGACACCCAAAATTAAAACCGAAAATAAAAATTACAAAAAAAAACGTATGTACAACAGATTCAGTAAATTCATTCCCAAATTATGGAACCTAAATTAAAATAAAATTTAGAGGAGTAATGGAACTTACTACTCCGAATTCATGGCTGCGATTCTGATCGATGAAGTACAATGGTTGCCGGGAATAGTTTTGGTTTTGCGGCTAAAAACGGTCAGAATCTGACAAATCTTTGCTGGATGAATCTGCACGAGAGAGAGAGAGAGAGAGAGAGAGAGAGGAGAGAGACGGCAAATTGGGAGAGGAGCACGTTTCATAAGCAGCGAAGACGAAGCTAACGACTTTGTTTGGTTGGTAGTTTAGTTTTAGCATTGAGTGAAAAAAAAATAAAGGAGAATGATTGAAGAGATTACTAATGGCTTATTTACTTTTTTGGTCACCAAAGTATTTTCGTCGTGCCACTTTGGTTCCTAATATTCCAATTGTAAACATTGCATCCCCAACGTATCAATTTTGTGTTTAAATGGTCCCTAGAGGTCACGCCGTTCATTCCCTCCGTCAAAATGAAGGGCAAATTTGGTATTTCACCACCCCATAGCTTTATTTTTTTTTTTTGGTCCCCAAAGTATTTTCGCCGTGCCACTTTGGTCCTCAAAGTATTTCCTCCGTGCCATTTTGGTCCCCAATATTATACCAATTGCCAGTCAGAAGTGGTGGAAGGACTGATGTGGAGGTAAGGGGTGGTGGAGACTAGGATACACAGATCTGCGAGTTTTAACAAAGTAATCCTGTCGACACGACACAACACAAGTGTGGGATACGTACGGGACCCGGCAAAAAAAAAATCGTCGCCGCATCCGTTGTAGAACGACGTTCTTCTACTGCGCTGTTTTTTTTTCCTCCTTTTCAATTAGGGTTTATTTTATTTGTGGCTTTAGGGTTTGTTTTATTTATTTGGGGTTGTAAAGTTGGGTTTTGGTCATCGCTCTACAAACCTTCTTAAAAAATAAGCAACTTGTTTTACATTTTTAAATTTAAAAATAATGTAAATAAAAAATAATTTTTTGTTTTTATTTTTTTTGCATCGTTCAAAAGATCTCAATGAGATCTATCAAACAAAATCTATATTGCTAAAAAAATTATTTACATAAACACATTATTTTTGAGTTTGAAATTTATCTTTTTGAAAAATAAGTACTTATTTTTCTGTATTTTTGTGGGGCTCGAAAGTGGGTCCCACATGACATGCGGTGGACAAAAATATGGTGGGCGTATCAATCCTGTAAAATAAATGGGCCTTCATTAGCCTTTTGATGGGCTTTTATTATACTTTGATGACAAAACAAAGGAATAAAATGTATTTTGGATTTTTCATACATAAATTATCTATCTTGTTATGGAAATTTACAAATATAAAAAAATATTTCAAAAAAAAGTTATTTAACGTATCTCTGCACATGTGTCTAAATCTAGTTCCATATCCACGTATTCCCAATTTTTGAATTTTAGGTATCCGACCCTTAGATATGCACTTGCACCCGATATGTGCACCTGTCTCCATGCAACATAAGATGGAAGGGGTGTTGCAGTAGCTGGGGAAACACGAAGTTTATAATTGGTACATTGGGGACCAAAATGGCACGACGGAAATACTTTGGGGACCAAAAAAGAAAATAAAGCTATGGGGTGGTGAAATACCAAGTTTGCCCTTCATTTTGACGGAGGAAATGAACGCCGCGACCTCCAGGGACCATTTAAACACAAAATTGATACGTTGGGGATGCAATGTTTACAATTGAAATATTGGGGACCAAAGTGACACGACGAAAATACTTTGGGGACCAAAAAAGTAAATAAGCCGATTACTAATGATTGGTAAGAGATAGAGAGAGAAGAAATTAATAATTAGAGAAATAGAGTAATGATTGATGAGTTATAGAGAAAAATGAGAAAGTAATAATTGAAGAAGTAAGGTAATAATTTGAAAAACCAAATTAAAACAAAACTAAAATGTGAACCGAACACAACTATTTTTTAGGAAAAATTTCAAAATACCCCCAACCTTTACACCAAAATTCAACTAGACTCCCAACCTTTTAAAAACTTCAATTCTACTCCCAACGTTATGTTCATTTAATCAAAAAGCCCCTTTCGGTCCGAATGACTAACGGATTTCGTTAAAAACTCCGTTAAATAGCGTCCTGATCAAATTTTGATGATTTGAGCCGCTCAATGTGTTCAAAACGTGATTTTAAGGGTACCGCGAGAAATCAACAAAAAAATTGACCGGAAAGGGCTTTATCTGAACAGCTTTTTATTACTATTCAATAAAAAACTGTTCAAATGAATCCCATTCCGATCATTTTTTTTATTGATTTCACACGAGTTCCCTTAAAATCACGTTTAAATCATATTGAGCGGCTCGGATCATCGAAATTCGATTGGAAAATGGGAGGTGCGGAACGATCCGGATTTTGTTAAATTCTGGATGTTTGGATTTTGCTTCGGTCTGCACCTCCCCTTTTTTGATCAAATTTCGATGATCCGAGCCGCTCAATGTAATTAGAAGGTGATTTTAAGAGTACCAGCAAGAAATTAGCAAAAAAAAAAGACCGAAAAAAACTTGATTTGAGCAATTTTTTGTTGAACTATTCAATAAAAAACTGTTCAGATGAAACATTTCCGGTCAATTTTTTTGTTGATTTCTTGAAGGTATCCTTTAAAGCACATTTTGAACACATTGAGCGGCTCAGATCATCGAAATTCGATCGGGACGCTATTTAACGGAGCTTTTAACGAAATTCGTTAGTCATTCGGACGAAAGGGAACGTTTTGATTAACGAAAGATAACGTTGGGAGTAAAGTTGAAGTTTTTAAAAGGTTGAGAGTCTAATTGAATTTTGGTGTAAAGGTTGGGGGGGTATTTTAAAATTTTTCCTATTTTTTATTTCTGATAAGTTTTTGTTTAGCTTTTCATCGTAATTTTAGAAATTAATTATTTGTATCGACAAGACAAATTGAAAAAATAAAATATAGATTCATGTTAAAAAAATTCAAATAAGACAGTGCTTTAGATGAATAATACAGTTGCTTGATTTTTTTTTATTATCGTTTTTAATGAACTTTATTTTTTTACTTTCAATCATATTTTTGTACTTTTTAAACTTTTCTTTTCGAGACTATGATTAATCAAAAAAATCACATGAATCTAACAAAAATTCATAAAAGATGAACAAAAAGTCTACAAGTAACAAAAATAATCACATCCGACCTAATTTGAGGGTCTAAAGCAACTCTAGACTCAATTTTCAATAATGCTACAATCATACACAAACACTGTCACAAAGGAGATGAGCCTCACACACACCGGAGGTGTGCAGTGTATGTGGGGCCCACTCTCTTTGTGAGTATGTGTAAGTATTTGTGTGTGGTTGTAAAATCATTCCTCAATATTTATTCAGATTTGATTAAAACTTTGAGCGAAAGCTCCATTAAGCATGAGCGTCGGCTTGAGTACTTAGATTTTGAGGGTTCTACCGTCCACGATCGACCACTACAACCGCCCCACCACTCTCCTTGTTTCTCCGTAAATAGTAGTATAACTTTATGATCCTCGTTTCTCCATTCTCTCTCATTCATCGAAGATAATACTTTTAGTTGTACCTCTCTGCTCTCGGCCTTCCTTTGATGTTCGTCTGCCTTTTGTCGGCTCTCTATTGCCTTTAGCTCATCTAGTTTAGCACGTCTAGACTACATACCAGTCTAAGAGCATGTACACCAACAAAAGATATTTTACCTACCCAATAATTCACTTTTTTTATTTTACCTACTCAAATTCCTCTCAACCTCACACCAATCCTCTCTATTATACCTCTTTATCTTTATAAAATATATTACTAGAGTGAGACAGAGAGAGTGGTAGAGAGAGAATGAGGGAGTGGTAGGGAGAAGAGAAAGAGAAGGAATAATATTTTAATAAATTGATGATGAATAGTTCCTCGGTATCTTTACCGATCCATGGGAGCCAAATGTATTTTACCTATGCAGTAACTACTCTGCTACAACGTTCTTTCTAGGCCTTAGCTCTCTATTTTACCTCAAAGCAGTTCAATACTGATGCTGGTATACATGCCCTAACAAGTCGACTATTTTAGATTGATTTGTTGCCATTTCTTTTGAATCTAACATCTCGAAGCTCTGATTTTTTTTGCTTCTTACTTTCTCGGCCTTAGTACCAATTTGGTTGTTTTGATCTCAGATGGATCCGGATGATCTACATCATCAGATTCTGTAGTTGTATGAGTTAAAGGAATAGAACTTGTGGCAGTTCGGGCTGTTGGTTTCCTGGACTCTGCTGTAAATTCTTCCCACTTGCAACTATGGCACCAAATTTTCCAACATGTGTCCAGCGAAAAGTACTTTTTTTGAATAGTGTAATACATTCACCTAGCTTCAGCAATCTAGGGAAAAAAAATAAAGGAGAAACAAACATCATAAAATACAAATATACATCATAAAATTGTTTTCTTCGTAAAAATCAGTACCTTGTCTACTTGGTGTTGTTCCACTTCATTGCCTCAATTGTATTTGCTCAAAACCCCACAAAACTTGTTGATTGACGTTTGTAGAAGTGATAGTGAGATAAAGATACATGGTTTCTATTGGGAGTTTATAAATGCAACTGCGAATTTACTGCATGTAACTTGTTTTTAAGTAAATAATATTCGGACAAAAATGCCCTTAGAAAAATGGACAAAAATACCCCTACTTTTATTACATACAACCACAAACATATAACCACATCTAAAACATATACCCCATAACCCACATTTCCCTCCATATTTTCAATTTCATTTTCTTCTTCTAGGTTCATCTTCCTACTTCTGTTCCAGGTTCACCACCACCATTGTTGACTAGAAGCAAGCTCCAGGAGCTCCCACCTCTCACCATAAACCCAGTCCACATCTGCCTCCAAACTCTTATCTCACACATCTAACTCTCAATGGAAACCTCCATTGCTTCCTTTCCCTCCATTGGTAAAGAAGAAAACTTTGACCCAACATATGAGAGCAATGTGCATTTTGATTGGGGATTAGAAAGGTGTGCAATGGAAATGGAAGTTGACAAGGAAGATGTAGCCATGGATGTTGTAGTTTCGGAGCCGAAATCACAGCAACAGGTAACTCATCACTCTTCCATTTTTAACTTGGTTCTGTCCCGACGTTGTCAGATTCTAAAACTTAAAATTATGCCAAAATTTCAAACTCTAGAGTTTGAAAATTGACGACAATATCATATTCTAAAACACGGAATTCTACCAAAATTTCAAACTCTAGAGTTCGAAAATTGTAGACAATAATCAGTCCTCCATTTTTAAACTGGTTCAGGCACTGACATTGTCAGATTATAAAACTTGAAATTATGCCAACATTTCAAACTCTAGAG
This sequence comes from Rhododendron vialii, assembly GCF_030253575.1. NCBI lineage: Eukaryota > Viridiplantae > Streptophyta > Magnoliopsida > Ericales > Ericaceae > Rhododendron > Rhododendron vialii. The sequence continues at coordinate 20,044,556 of NC_080557.1, read as the reverse complement.
TTTGAAAATTGAGGATAATATCATATTCTAAAACTTGAAAGTTTGTCAAAATTTCAAACTCTAGAGTTTGAATATTGTAGACAATAATCACTCCTCCATTTTTAAACTGATTTTGTCCCGATATTTTCAGACTCTAAAATTCGAAATTATGCTAAATTTGCAAACTCTAGAGTTTGAAACTTATCACTCCTCCATATTGTCTAGAGTTTGAAACCTATTGACAATATCATATTCTAAAACTTGAAATTATCACAAAATTTTAAACTCTAGAGTTCGAAACTTGCTAACAATATCATATTCTAAAACTTGAAATGCTGCCAAAATTTCAAACTCTAGAGTTCGAATATTGTGCAGAGTGTGTTTAATTGAATGATAGATTTGATGAATAAATACATGCAATTAATGTGCGAAAGATATCTAAATTGTAGTTCATGTAGCAAATTTTTTAAAAATAACTAACTACCTCCAACAAGGTCGTGTAGCCACCCATCTGCTTAGCGTGACTCCCGCTTGCTTGTCCAATCTGCCTATACAGAAACCCCAACGCTCCTACACCCCAAGCATACCTCTTATCTTGTCCCAAGTCTTCCAGTCTTGTCCATAAATAGTCTAGTCCCGAGATGGTACAACAAGTAAGCCTGTGAACAATAATCCACCCTCTCATCCGTGGCATCGTCTCCCACATTCATGTAAGTATTTTTCAACTAGTGCAATTCAACACCACCACAAGAAACAACGTCACTCACTTTGGCCACTGTCACACCAAGACATCTATGCACAAGAGCAACACAATCCTCCCTACTTTGAACCTCTACATGCACAGCTAACCCCTCGACTGGGAGCCCAACAAGATACAACACGCCATCAAGTGTAATGGTCATCTCCCCAAACCCAAAGTGGAAGCTATTTGTCTCTGGATGCCACTTCTCCATAAACGCAGACACTAACACCTTGTTGCAATACTTATAAGTAATTTGAGCGAGTGGAAGCAACCCTGAAGCTGTAACCCTATCCATGAACCTACAATTGGTTGTCGATAGCTCCCACATTTTTAGATAATGCGAGTGGTTATATATTTTCAACAACTTTCACTCCCTACCACTCCAAATATCAGTTGCAACATGATTCCTAAAATCCTTTAACAAGCTCGGATCTTCTGGACCAACTGGAACCTCATCATGCCTCTGTTGTTGCCCTCTCCCTCGCCCTCTGCGTATAGCTGAAGCCTCAGTGTGTGCATCGTCCTCATGTCGCTCGACCTCTGGCTCTACCTCTGGCTGTGCATCAGGCCTGGCCTCCTCCTCCGCCTGTGCATCGGGCCTGGCCTCCTCCTCCGTCTGTGCATCGGGCCTGGCCTCCTCCTTTGCCTGTGCATTGGGCCTGGCCTCCTCCTCCTCCTTCGCCTCTATAGAAACCTTCGCCTCTATAGCATCCTCCTCCACTTGTTACTCTGCCTCAGGCCTGTTATCTTCCTCCCCGGCCTCTCTGATAACCTTCTTCTGCCTCTGTCATAGTCCTCTCCCTCCAACTTCTTCAACTTTCGAAGTTGAAATTTGGTCAGCCTTCCTCTTCCTTGCTAAAACAATAGGACGATTCCTCTTCATTTTCCTATATTCATCAATTAAGAGCAATCAACCTTTAGCACATGGATTCCTCTTCATTTTTTGTCAAAAAATTCGATTTCAAACATCTAAAAGGATAGAACATCTCACACAGTGCAAGCAAATAAGACTCATTCTTGGAAGAATATCATAAGAAAGAAACATCATAAGAAAGAAACATCATAAGAAAGAAACGCAGAAAAACTAGTACCCAAGTGGAAAAGGCCTTCATTTATTGCCCAAAAAAAAAAATTGCACATATAAGTGTCATTCCATGAAAAGGAAAAAAGAAAGAATATGAAACTCACAGGCAATACTATTGCCTTCAGTCTATCCATTATAAAACTGACAGACAACAACATTCTCTTCAGTCCATCCATTAGACTTCGTATCTTACTGCTCTATTATTTAGTTTCATTATTCTTTGAATTTCTGAATGTGGATATCGTCTGTGAATCCATCTTATGCACAATGCATCTGTAGATTGCATGACGTTGCTGAATTTTTTGCCTTCTTTGTGTTTTCCCAACCTAGGATGTGTTCTAGGCTGAAACCCATGAGAAGTTGGACAGTCACGTAACCTGTTTCCATAGTATTTTATCTATCCATTTCGTAGCTGTAATTCTTTCCATCTAATCCATATTAGGAACTGAATGATGTGGATTTTTAATAGATTGCAACGTGTTTATTTTTATGCTCTCCATCATAATTCCCATGCATGAGTCACAAATTGTGTGTAAATGATGTGGCTGGAGCATGGTGTGGCATTTCTAAAGTCAGTTTTGGATGACACGCAGAAGGTACAATTCAAATTGAAGTTTACGTGCTACTGTGTAGATTAGAATTGTGACTTATAAGCTTTCAGGTATCCTTACATGCAGAGTAATTTTTAGTAGTTAGATTATTCAACCTTGTTTCAGCAATTGCATTCGACTAGAGGAGTACTTACTGGGGAAAGGGCTAGAGCACTACAACTACAAGTATAGCTGGCATTTACTACAGTTTCTTATATCATTGTTCTGATGTCTAAGACTCTAAATGCATGTTCGTTGCTTCCATTTTTTATAAGAAATTTTTTTTAAATAGCTGATGGGTGAACCTTCTACACTCAAAAGGCCATGAACAGAACAACTATGAGCTCGACAGATCACGAAATAGGGAAACAATAGTCCTCTCTCATTCAGAACAAAAAAAAGAAGATTATAATAGATGTAGTAAAGATCCTTCCATAGCATTTATGGGGCAGCTCTTTTTTCCAACATTTACAAACTGTTACACGGACTCTTCTAAATGCATATGGTATTCCAAGTCAGACACTAAACACTCGAATCTAAGGTATAGGATTGCAACCGACATGTTAAACATCCCCCTACCAAGCACTTTTTATATCTCTGATAATCATAAACTATGCAGAGATCGAACTCTTATACTGTGCCTAAAATATCCTTGAGACCTTGTAATTGGAGAATTTTGGCATGGTTTGGTGTCCCTAAGATGAATCTGACACATGAAACCCATGAACTTATAGCTAGTATGAAGTAGACCAGGAATCAACACGGCAATGCAAAGTTCAAGTCCCGATCAAATTATCCATCACTTTCATGCGAGCTCTCTTAGCCAGAAATATCTCATTAGTTTTAATATATTAATTGTTGGCTCATGATGTGGTACCCATGCCAATACAATTACCAAAATGACTTCATTATCTTTTACTTTTTGTTTCACTCCAATCGTAGCACATTTTGTATATATCCATGAAACAAAACAATCTGTTCTTTCGAAGAAAACCCCAAGATTAATGTAGCTGTGAAGCTTCTCTTGGGCTTTCTCAATGATTTCAATCAGTGAATCCACGCACACAAAAGCACTTGATTTTCCTGAGCTAGTACATGCCCTGTAGCCCTTGAACATTGAGCAAACCAATGAACTGAGGAATTTTACCATTCCAATGTCAAAGATGCAAGAAAATAGAAGAAATAAGAATTGAGAAAAAGAAAATGAAAACTACCCACCACCACCCATACATGCATTCTAGCCCTTGAACGTGCAACAAACTCAATCAATGAATTCTATCATTCCACTGTCATAGATGGTAGAATACAGGTAAAAATAGAAGGTTGAGAACTTGAGAACCCTAGAATCTATATGGGAGGCAAGAAAACAGAAGAATTGAAAAGAAAAACCCATTGATAACGCCAATAAACTACCCATGCTCTTTGCAAGCAAGTAAAAACATAACATTGGTACGACATATATGCATATCAACTATCAAAGTGTCTGTGGATGTATAAAACCTCAAATACCACTGTCATGGAAGGATTCTATTCAAAATAAAAACATATAGAATGATTTTTTTTTTACCCCACCAAATTGATTGGCCATGATAAGAAATGATTTCTGGGGCATGATTTTGTTTTGATTTTTAGGGCATGATTTTGTTTTGATTTCTAGGGCACAATTTCTAGGATATGGCTTCCCATTCAAATACTCAAATTTAAAACCAATAACCGAGTTCTAATATCTGATATAGTTTGTAAAAATAAAAAATTTGAATCCAAACATTACCAATCGTGTGGCGGTAGTAGACGGAATGGTGGTGCTGCAGATGATGGATGATACCCAACGATGGTGGTGAAGGCAAAGGCTACTTCTCTTGCTTGTCGTGGCAGTGGCGTGGTGGTGTAGGTTGCTCATGTTGGTGGTGGTGTGGCGTGGTGGTGGTGTGTCGTTTGGTGTCTGACGAAGAGAAGGGACAAGAAGAAAACAGAAGAAGAGGAGAACAACGACGTGAGAAAAAAGGGGGATGGGGAGAGTTCAAAAAGGGATAACCCAATACGTTTGGGGTAATTTTGGAAGTTCCTGGTTATTTGTTGGGTTGTATGTAGTAAATTTTTATAAGATTTTGTGGTTTTGTCTAGTAAACGTTATATGCAGTAAATTCGCAGTTGCATTTATAAACTCCCTTTCTATTTGTTAAACATTCACGTGTAAAGTGAAATAACCGAGTAAACAACAGGGATCACTACGCACACAGCTCACACACAAAAATCAAAGGAAAAAACTCCATTATATATATAGCTCTCTCTCTCTCTCTCTCTCTCTCTCTCTCTCTCTCTCTCTCTCTATATATATATATATATATATATATATATAGACACACACACACACACACACATACTCCGGATCTGTTAAGGGATCCCAGATCGGCTGTTTAGTGTGGACTCTATTCTCAACTCTTGGATTTAATCCAAGGGCCACGGAAAGAAAAGGCCTAAAAATGCACAAATTATACTTTCCCCCCTCTAAAGTCTCACACTTGCCCCCTTCATTCATTACACGCAGACGCTTAGAGAGAGAGAGAGAGATAGCGCAGAAGAAAATCAAACGAAGAAGAAGGTGATGACGCACCAAGAAGAAGAAGAAGAAGAAGAAGAAGAAGATCGAAGCCAGAAATCTGTACACAATTCCGCATCCACCAAGGTATCTCTCTCTCGAAAAATCTGGTTAGGGTTTGAGACCCTTTCGAAATTAGCAAAACCCGTTCGAAATCGGCAAAAATTAGGGCTTTTTTTTCAGATTTGAACCTATCTTTCTCGATCGATTGATCTCCGCATTTTTTGCAAAAACCAGAATGGGTGTTAGGGTTTTTTTTACTCGAACCAAAAAAGGGCTTTTTTTGATGATATTTTTGAATTTTCTCCCCTTTTTAAAATTGGAACTTCTTTTAGTAGTTTGTCACACTCAATCTTCTTAGTCGAGGATATCAAACTTATCTTGGTGTTTGTGTGCCTTGTGACAGTTGGTGGAACTGAAAAATGGGGAGACCTACAACAGGCATTTGGTAAACTGTGATACTTGGATGAACATACATCTTCGTGCAGCCATGTACTTCTAAGGTATTCTATTCTTTCATTCCTTTTTCTCTGTGTTTTTTCTTTATTATTCCGGTGCACAATTAAATTGCATCATTGTTTAGTAAATTTGGACTTTGATGGATTGCGCATCTTTTTTTTCAGAATACACAAAGATGATAGAATTGTTGGTGTTCGAATAAGTAATGAACACATGTTTTCAACATGAGCCCAACCTTCATTATCATTCTTTCCTCGCTCATTAAATCTGTTACTCTCTGCACAGTGGAGTACTTGAAAGTTAAGACTACCTAACATGAGCCCTATGTTTGGATCGAAAGGCTGGTTGTATTAACTTCGCATTGACTTCACCTCTCAATCGCAGGTGCTCGGGTAGCTAAAGCTACATTTGAAGAAGCTATTCTAACCAATTAGGATGCCGACACATTTACTTGCCATGGTTGAAGTTTGTACGGCCTTGGAGGCATTGAAATAGACAGCGTAGAGGAGCAGCACAAGTGGAGATCTACACTGTTTGCATCGAGCTTCTGATGGGATTTTAGAAGCCTTTAGATGATGATACCTATCTTGTAAATATTGTGCTAGACTTTTTAGCATTATGCAATTTGTTTGACTACGGGTGGACGTAATTGTTGGATCATTGAGTAATTATTAAAGAGAAAATACAGTTCCTCAACCCTATCTTCAAAATTTTTGGTTGCCTCCATTCCATCCTCGTCTTCAAAAATTTTGGTTGCCTCCTTTCCATCCTAATTAGTCCCTATCTCATCACACTCTTGTTTTGAAGAATCACTTGATACCTCTTCTACATATTCATTATCTATCTCATCTTGATTCGACGATCAAGCAGGCATTGTCGATGGAACAGACTTCGACGACATCAAAGAAGATGGTGATGACAACGGAAACATCACCTGCATGTTCAAAAATCAACACAGGTAGATAAGCATTATAGAAAACAATCATGTTAGCAGTTATAATTCCCCAAGTGATGCTAAATACTCCCTCCGTCCCAAATTCTTTGTCCGGTCCGCAAAATGGAGTGTTAAAAATAATGCAATTTTTTCAAGAAAAAATTCAAACTTTTTTCACAAATTAAAAATACTCATTGATATCTAGTATGTTGTTGAAAAACTTTTGATTTTTTCTTGCAAAAATTGTATTATTTTTAACACTTCGTTTTGCAGACCGGATAAAGAATTTGGGACGGAGGGAGTAGTAAACACACTTCAACAAAGCCCATTCCTTCATTTAGGCACAATTAAGCATGGGCCCAAAATACTAACAGTTTAAGATTTAAGTCCCAACTTTCTACCTTATCCATCATTTTCTCAGCAACTAAACAGACATGAAAAGACTAGGAACCGAGCTTTCATAGAGGTGAGCAAAGTGGATCCCAAGGAAAAAAGGCTCTTGTTTTCGTACAGTTGAAATCTAGTTTGTAAGCCTAAAATTGAAATCATTTTGAACCCTAACCCTAAAATCAAAATCATCGTTCAAAACAAGCCCTTTTTTTGGTTCGAGTAAAAAAAACCCTAAAACCCATTCTTGTTTTTGCAGAACATGCAGAGATCGATTGATCGAGAGAGAGAGAGAGAGAGAGAGAGAGAGAGAGAGAGAGAGGTTCGAATCAGCAAAAAAAGGCCTAATTTTTGCCTATTTCGAACGGGTTTTACTGATTTTGAAAGGGTCTCGAACCCTAACCAAATTTTTCGAGAGAGAGATACCTTGGTGGATGCATAATCGCTTATAGATTTCTGGCTTCAATCTTCTTCTTCTTCTTCTTCTTGGTGCATTGTCGTCTTCTTCTTCGTTCAATTTTCTTCTGCACTTTCTCTCTAAGCGTCTGCGTGAAATGAACGAAGGGGGCAAGTGTGAGACTTCAGAGGGGGAAAAGTGTAATTTGTGCATTTTTTGGCCTTTTCTTGGGGGGGGGGGGGGGGGGGGGGGGGGGGGGGAGGATTCCCAGCCTCGTATTTTCTCCCTTAGCCCGTTAAAAATTTCCAATTATACTCGACAGTTAGTTACCGTAATTGAGATACATTTTCTAACATACAATTACTGAAATATAATATTTTTTTCAACAGCTATTTACCGAAAATGTATGTTCGGCAGTTGTTTACCGAAGGTTGAACATATTTTCGACATGTAGTTACCGAAATATAATCTTGTTTTCAATAGCTATTTACCGAAATATTATGTATGATTTTCAACAACTATTTACCGAAATATAGTGGGCTAAGGGAGAAAATACGGGGCTGTGAATAGTCGCCCCCCTTTTCTTTCCGTGGCCCTTTGAATTAAATCCAAGGGCTGAGAATAGAGTTCGCACCAAACAGCCGGTCTGGGGTCCCTCAACAGATCCAAAGTGTGTGTGTGTATGCACACACACTCATAATATATACGAAACTTGAAAAACCCTCTCCGAGGAGAGCCACAACCGGCTCCCCCTCTTAGGACCTCACCTTCTCAGACTCTCATCAGTTCAACCCATACCTCTACCTCTCAAATACAACATGTATTTATAGGAAAAACCATGGAAGAAAATCCAAAGAGCATTCAATGCTCTTTTCATGCATGAGAGAGAGAGAGAGTCAAGATTTGCATGTGGCAAATCTTCTGCAATCCCAGCAAATCCAGCAGCCCAATTAATGCAATCACATGGGAGATCTTCAACAATCACCCCCTCTCACATGTGAGGTAATTGTCGAACCCATTCAGCCCTTCTACCAAGCGCATGTTATCTAGAGGTGTCAAATGTGTCATGCCGTGCCGGCCCGACCCGTTTAACTCTGTGCTTCGTGTTGTGCCGTGCCGACCTGTTTATAGTATTTACTCAAATCGTGTCATGCCGTGCTATGCCGTTTGTCAATCGTGTCGTGTCGTGCCATGCCGGCCCATTTACTTAAATCGTGTTGTGTTGTGCCGTGCCGTTTACCAGTCTTGCTGTGTCGTGCTGTGCCATTTTCAATCGTGTCTTGTCGTGCCGACCCGTTTTCTTAAATCATGTCGTGTCGTGCCAGCCCGTTTTCTTAAATCATGTCGTGCCATGCCGTTTTCAATCGTGTCCAGACGAGCCGGCCCGTTTACTTAATCGTGTCGGGTCAGGTCGTGCCTGTGCCCGCACATCGCCAACCAATTTTCATCTGGAATAATAAAATATTATTGCATTGGTATGATGGGTTGTATTTGTATTGAAATATTATTTATAATAAAGTTGAATCCAAAATGAAAGTTAAAATAAAATTGTATTTTTTACTTTGTATAAAACTGTATTTAATGTTAATTCCTTCTATCAATCTTGAATTCTTCTTGATAAAATTTAGTTGTACATGATTTCTCTTTCTGCCATTTTTCATTTCATGTTAAATTCAACTCTTTTCCAGGTGTTTGGCAAAAGTTTGGAAATAAGGTAACAAGTATAGATGAAGATTTGGACAAGGAATTAACTCATTACTTTTCTTCTTGAATTGGACAAGGAATTAACAAATATAGATCATTCAAGAAATTCATAGAAATCCATTTGATGAAAAAAATTCATATGCAAAATGAAGTAAAATTTAACAATTAAAAAAAATAACATATTACAAATGATCCTAACTGCCCCTAATTAAAAAGAAATTCTTGGTCTTATTAAAGTAAAATTTAACAATTAAAAAAATAACATATTACAAATGGTCCTAACTGCCCCTAATTAAAAAGAAATTCTTGGTCTTCTATCCTTTGCTGCTTCTTCCCTTGGGTCTCGGTGGCACCATGGCGGAGTGCTTGGATACTTAGATACGTGTCGAACACTTGTTAACATTTGGCTAATTGGCTCAGATTATTTGTAAGTTTATAGGCCACTTTTTGAAGGACCAATAGGCTACAACATTAGTTGCCAATTTGACCTTCAAATGTTGCCTCGCCTGAGTCCAACGCATTTTATAAAACTTTATCATCATAGCCAAATAAATCTGGAATGGGCCCGATTGGAATACACACACACACACACACACACCCCTGCTGAAACAAACAGTGTACAAACATGCACTTTTTTGAACCAAAAACCTGGCAAAAACCTCCAATCTTTGAACCAACAACCAATTAAAAACTGCACATTTTGAAACCAGCTTAAAATTGCCCCAAAAACATGAGTCAAGCATGCCAAAGTAGTTGAAAACTGTCCAAAACACAAGCAGAACTGGAAAGGGCCTGATTGGAACACACACCCATAAACTTGGTAAAAATTACAGTTTTGAAGCATAAAATTGAAGTTTTGCACACACCCAACAACAACACCAAAAGAAGCAGCAGAGTCAGCAGACACACACTCACACGCACACGCACCTACACTTCACACACACACGTGCACTTCACAGTAAAAGTGCAAATTTTTCTCACACACACACACACATGCAACTTTGGTCTTGTAATAGGTAAAGTACTCATAGCATAAGAATTCCTTGTATATCACCAAACACAAACACACACACACACACACCTGCTGGAACACACACACACACAAGCCTCTAGTCTTTGAACCAACCAACTAAAAACTGTACACTTTGAAACCGGCTAAAAATTGCCCCAAAAATACAAACCAAACCTGCCAAACTAATTGAAAACTGCAGAAAACACAACTAGGAAAGGGCCCGACTGGAACACACACACACTTGTTAAACAGTGTCAAGCTTTGCTTTGCACACACATGCTGCTGCACACACTCATTGCACTTGCACACACCTGTTGTTGCACACACTCACAGTGGCAGCAGCAACAGTTTAAGGCATATATGCCAGTGCACACATTCACTCATACCCATATTATTCCCAAACACCAAATAACAGGTGAAAACTGGAAGTAAAACCTGCTACACACATTACAAGAAAAAGTGGTTTTGCCGACGGTTTTTTTAGCAGCGTTTCAAAAAACGCCGGCATAGGTGACTTTTCTTGGCGTTTTTGAAAAAACGTCACCAAAAAGGCTATTTTTACTCATGAATCAATCCCGACATTTTTCAAAAAACACCACCAAAGATCTTTGGCAGCATTTTTTAAACGCCAAAAACCTAAGCCGACATTGGCGTGCAAACGCTGTTAAAACTTTTCCAAGCGTTTTTCGGGTCTTTCCTGGCGTTTTTCAAACGCCGGCATAGGCAAATTTTTTTTTTTGTAGTGACACATTACACAACCCTTTTCACACACAGGGCAGCCCTAAATATATGCCTTTTAGCTTAGATTTTTAAGCATCATAGCCAGAGAACAGTATGCAAACCCAGAAAACTGCATCAAAATTGCAGAAAAATAGTATGCTAAACCAAACATAGGCATGACATCAAGGTAGTTGTGGGCAGCGTGCCCTTAAAAGGATTCCGTTCCTTTTAATGCTAGAATCGAGGGAGCGCTAAGCAGGACGAGCACTCGTAATTCAGAGAGTCGCCACTTGGGTTTGAAGGTCCGACATCCAAGGAACCAAATTCGAAACGCCTTACACGCCGTTTGATTTGAAAAAGTGGAAGCACCAGTCCGTCATAACCATATCTGGGTTCGGGAGCCAGGTTAAAGCACCCCTCTCGCCCAATCCGGAGATCGGTCTCTACTTAGGCATTTGCAAAAACATTTGCGATTCTGTTTGATTAATCAATTTTTAGCCATTTAGGGCAGGGGAATAATTTAATGGGGATTAAAGCTGTAACAAGATTTGTAGGATGTGAATGATAGCATGGATGCGAAAGCAAATAGTATAGGATGAAAACAGACTGCTGTGGGAGTTTAAACAGACTGGAAGGCCCCTATTTTGGAAGGACATGCGTAGGAAGAAACTAGCATGCACTGATTAAGTCACTGCATGCTGACCAGACTTGCACGCGCCACTACAAAACTTGCGCGTGCCAGTAAGCCTAAACCCACAACCCTTATTCTTAACCCTTTGGGATCTAGAAATGACCAGTGCTCACCCAAGACAAACCAAGCAGTTCATAGGCAGTTGACTGGCAGTTCTTAGCACTTTAAAGGTTGAAAAGCCCTACAAATTAACAAAACACCCCATAAACAGTGTAGGGACAAAACAGTGGCCTAAGGCCAAGTTACCTATGTAAGGCCACTCATTGGTCAGAGACAGACTAGCGCGCGCAAGTAAGCCACAGGCGCGCGCGGGTCTAAACTAGTTAACCAGTGTTTGGTTTTCATGTTTTTGGGTTCTGGAACATATCCAGAATGATCCCGGGGGTACTCCACAGCAGTAGATATGCATATTGAAATATAGCTAGCATTTCTAACAAAGGAAAGCAATAAACTGGTTATTTACATGCTTAACAGTGATCTATATACAAAGTAAAACATATACAGCCACGGAGTGGCGCGCGCACTGGTCCAATGCTCACACGGTTTTTGAAACCTTGCCCAGCTTTAGGGCCAGGGCATGGTATTGATTACCAGCCTTGACCCTGCCAGCCCCCTCAGGGATCAGAATAGAAAGCAGTACAAAGGTATTATACTTTTTGCCTTTAGGTTTCAAAGAGGTTGTGCTTTGAGGATTGAGGCTTGATTGAGGTGTTTGTTTGAGTGTTTTGAGGATCAAGAACAAGCTATGTTCTTGAGTACCTATGTATCGCTTTGGTTTGCAAGAAGAAACAATGTTTGTAGCCAAAATGGAGACTCAAGGTGTGAGAATTTGTAACCTTTTGAAAACTTGGAACCCAAAGTGTATGGATCTTTCTAACCCTTGAATTTTTTTTTTTGTCCCTTTGAATGGAAGACCCATGGGGGGTATATATAGGAGGTGAGGTGGTAAATATGATGGGAAAGAGAGGAGTTCAGCAAGTCCACGAGGCTGGTTTTGGGTTACTTGGTGGCTAAGCTTCCCAACCCATAAAGGTGATGGAGACAGGTTTTGACTGGCGTGCGCGTATCGCGCCCTGGCGTGCGCGCATTGCGCCCAGGCTTGCGCGTGTCATACCAACACGCGCATGGGTCAACGGTCAAGTTTTGACTATTGACCACCACCTGTCCGTTTGACCTGCGCGCGCGAATTTGGGTGAAGCGCACGCATGTACCACCTACTTACACGTTGGTCAACGGTCAAGCTTTGACCATTGACCAACACTTGTCAAGTTGATCAACGAGCGCAAGCTCCAAATCAGCGTGCTCCGGTAGGGTTTTTGGCTAAGGTTTAGGGGTTCAAGGGTTTTTCAAACACTTAAAGCTCAAATACTTATCATTTTCGGGGTGTTCTTGAGCCGTTTCATCATCGGGGAATCAAATACAGAAAGTAAACTAATCTGGAAGCCCATATTGGGTATCTATAGTAGCCCATTTTTTATGACACTTGAAGCACCATCGACTTGGTACAAGTAACGTCAAAGATTTCTTGACATTCCTCAAGGCAATCCAGAGCAGAACATACTAACAAAGTAGACGAGTAAACTTAAGAAACCTGATTGGTGGAATGGACAAGAGGTCCATTGTCGGGGATGGAAGTAGAAGTGGACGAGTGAATGGCCGCTTGTTGATTGAATTTGGACAAGATAGGATAGGCTATCATTGCAGATTTGGACGGGACAAGCCGTCGTTGCTGAGGATCAAACTATCCTCGGCACAAGGCATTCCAACAATCACGGGTAGGTCGTGTTAGGTACATTGAATTTCAACTATTGGGAATCAGAGCCAATCTCCTTATCAAAGACCATCTAAGGCAGAGCCAAAATGCTGCTGGAAGATGCGCATGAAGTTGGACTGAAGTAGAGGTAGTCATTTGGGGCAGGCTGAGGCGAACTCTCCTGGGGAACAATTAGTTGTGGACAGGTGGACTATCAGACGATATTCTGATCGTCGTTATGGATTGATCGAACGATATTCTGATCACCGTTGAGAGAGTGAATGCGGACGATAGTCTGATCGTCATTGACCGATTGAAAGGACAATATGGCTGATCGTCGTTGATGATACGGCTGATCATCGCTGAATGACTGAGAAGGACGATATGGCTGATCATCATTGATGATATGGCTGAGACGGAAATGGCTGATCGTCGTTAAACATATGTTTGATCATCTCTGAATGACTGAGAAGGAAATGGCAGATCGTCGTTGATGATATGGCTGATCATTGCTAAATGATTGAGACGGATGATATGGCTTATCGTTGTTGAGGATTAAACAGGACCTGCTGTCGTTGATTAAGGCGGGCAGATCGTGTCGTTGTGGATTTGGACGGGCAGATCGTACCGCCGTTAATTTGGACGGGCAGATCGTGCCACCGTTGATTGAGACGGGCAGATCGTGTTGTCGTTGATTTGAGATGGGCAGATCGTGCCGCCGTTGATTGGTTCCACAAGAGATTTCATCGCATCCTGCTATGAGAACAATGCCGCAAGAGATTTTCAATCGCATCCATCGGCAAACAAATCAAGGATTAGGGAGATTTCCATTGCCTCCTCTAAACAAACGATAACGATACCACAAGAGATTTTTTCAAATGCATCCCTCGGCAAATAAAGACTTGATGGAAACCATTCAAGCATAAACTCCCATAAACTGGCCACCTTCCTGTTTTCAACAGTTGATATACACCATATGCAAAGATGTATGCTATATGAATACACAAACTGAAAATGCAGACCCAAACTAAGGGCGGCTCCTAGGAGGACAACAATGCTTAAGGACTATCACTGAGCCCTAGTACTTTTTGTCTTTTGCTTCTGAGATGCGCACCCAGATAGAGAGACATTGAGCGGGTTGGTGTGCCCAGGTGATATAGTAATGACATTAGGCATGCGTGCCCATTCTCTGATGCTTGGGAAGATATGCCGCATAGATATGCTTTGCTTCATCTTAGGTTAACGTGCCCTTGCCGTTCACGAGTTTTCATAGCTTGAGGATTACAGATGTTTAGGGCAGCAATGTAAAAATTGCATTTTTAAGTTTATTGACATATGAACCATTCGCTAATATTAAATTTGCATTGACTAGTGAACTGAGTCGATACATAGATATGTGCACATGCACAAACTCACCTAACTCGAATGAAAAGGAAGAAAGCCCCCGGATGCGACACAAACTCTTAGACACATGGAAAATAATGAAATTTTGGGCATTAACGAGCTAAAACTCAAATATCCTCTTGACGGGTGAAATTGACGCTTGTGTAAGGTCAAATAGGTGTATAATGACCTGTACGAACTGACAAAACTGGGAAAAGCATCCTGAAACAACAAAGGATTGAAAAACTGGAAAAATGTCACAAAGACGGACATAAGACGCAAATAAAAACACGTATAAAGTCGAACTGAAACCGACACCCCCTTGCAGTCACATTAAGTCCATATGACCTACATGGCATGACAAAATTTGGCAAAAGCCCCTTGAATGACATTCGAAGGCAGTAGCTGATTGCTATTGATTGTTGCTCTAATTGAATACGCACGCACAGGTTTGAGATCAACGCGCATTACTTTGAATAAAAGCACGTGAACCTCAAACTAGCGTGTGACTACAAATCCATTGCAGCTGCTCACACCAAACGTCGCTGAACTTAGAATAAACTCTGAGTCGTTAAGCCTCGCAAGCATTTCGTTCTGTTTTTTATGCTTAAAATCTTTTAAGGCTTTTGCTCAGCTTTAAAATTGTAGTAGTAGTTTGCAATAAAATTGAAAGACAAAAGGTTTTTCCCTTTCTGCACATATGAAGCTTGTCCTCTTCTCGACCATGGTGATGCACCAAAGCCTTGGACCAAATTGATAGATTGTGACCGAGTCTTAAAGAGAGACTGCCTACGTATCCCACATTCTAAGGAATCAAGTCAAAACGTAGTTCAGGCCAAGGTTCACTCGTGTGTTTTACCTCACCTTTTATGCTCTAAATTTTGCCTAGTACCGCCCATTCGGGTCTTCGGTCAAGCGAGTTTTTGAATATTGCCTATTTATTTTTGCCTAGATCGCCTTCATAGGTTCTCGGTCTAACAGGCGGCTCTAACTTTTGCTTGGAACTGCCCACTCTTAGGGTTTTCAGCCCAATGAGCTTCTCTCAGGGAAAAGTAGCACTTGTATTGATCTAGGTTGACCAAGGTATTGAATTTATTGCTGTCGAGGTCGATAATTTTTTGCCGTAATGCCAGATAAAGTGGCTTTGATAATGAAGGATCCAGAGCGCTTCGGCTAAAATGGCTTGCTCCGGGCCATTTTACACTTTCTAATTTGCACTTGGTGGAATGCTGTTCCTGCGAACTTGAACATGGTATGAGGCCTAGAGTCTTCTGAGCTTTGCTTTACATGGTTTGGCATCCGGTAACAAAGGGATTCGATACTTCTTTTATCTTAGGATCAATGCCGGCGTGTCTTTTGAGATACCATGCCAAGATGTCGATGAACTCTTCGAGCCTGTCTGACCGGGCACGATGCCCCTCTGGGGACAGTGTTGAACCAATTTCAACCAGTTGAGGGTCTACCTCATCTTTCAAGTTTATTTGAAAACTAATATTTCAATTAATAGGCTGAGCATGCCTTTAGTCTTCCCTTTCGGCGAGGGAACACATTTCCTTGGAGATGATCCCATCGAAATCTATCACTTCTTCGTTAGGGTCGACATAGTTTATTCAAAAGCTAGCAAAGTAATTAGAAGCAAGATAATGCATATCATAAAGAAAGCCCCTCGGGGTTGCCAAGTACAACAAAAGACTCGAATGAAAAATAGAAGCTACGACATGGAGGGCCGAGAGGCACAAACTCCGACTCAGAACTAGACTTAGACGACTTGACAGACACCGTGTCAGACTCAGACTTCAGCGTGTCAATGCAAAATAGACGCGATTTGAAAATGCAACTTTTATAGTTACCCTTGGCTTCCTCATAGAGAGGTGGGATCTAGAGAATGTCAGGGCCAAGCAACAGTACTTTGGCTTCCTCAGCTTCTTCGACCAAACCTACTCGATACTCCCATGAACAATGGACCTTAGTCCATCAGTCTGCTCCTTTGTAAGATCCTTATTACTGACAATCCAGGTGTCGGCAGTGAAGACCTCAATTGCCCAACCTATAGCCATCATGTTAATCTCCGGTTCAAACGAAATGGATATGATTGGTTTGGGTTGGCTTTCTGGGACGATATAGTGGCTAGGGTTTAATATGGTGGGGCTATGGTTGATTTGAGTAGAGGTGATAGATATCTAACCAACCAGAGGGTCAGAATGGTATTGAGGCAAGGAGTTGGAAATGACGTTGGGCTTTGGTGGAACTTGAACCGTGCCATTGTCAATGAGATCTTGAATCTCATGTTGAAGACGATAGCACGCGTCAGTGGGATGGCTAGACATTTGGTAGAAGGCATAGAAGAGGTGAGGCTTGTAACCAGAAGGTAGAACTTTTGGTGGGGAAGCTGGGGTCAAAGGTTTGAGATGCCCAGATGTGACAAGTTTCTTCATCACTGTGGATATAGGTGCTTCGAATACAGAAAAACTCCGAGGTTGGGTTCGAGCCCAGTAGCTTAGGGCATTTTGAACCTGATTGATGTTGGTGGCATGGTTGGGGGAAGTAGCAGCATTGTCCCCATTTGTAGTCGCGTTGGCGTAATTGCTACCGCCAGACAGTGCGCTACTATTTCCAGAGTAAGCCCTTGGTTTAGCTTTGTGTGAGAAGGACTCTCCCCTAGGCAGAATTCCAGTTTGTAGTGCATCCTCAATGGCCAAACTGCGCGTGCAGGCTCCAAATCAGCTCGCTCCGGTAGGGTTTTTGGCTAAGGTTTAGGGGTTCAATGGTTTTTCAAACACTCAAAGCTCAAATACATATCATTCCCGGGGTGTTCTTGATCCATTTCATCATCGGGGAATCAAATACCGAAAGTAAACTAATTTGAAGGCCCAGATTGGGGTGTCTACAGTAGTAATGAAAACATGATTGGGCTCAAAAAATATATTTTAGGAATTAGAAGGGTACTTATGGCTGCATCTAATGATACCCTGCCAAGGCGCCAAGGTATCCACCTTAATTATGAATTGAATTAATTCATCATTGTCCATAAATAAGATAACACACATGTTCATGCTTTTTCATACCACCAAACACCAAAACCTATGAAACTTGTTGTTTGGCATGCTATTTTCTGCAATTTATGCTCAAATTATGTCATCATAGCCATACTAAACACCAATTAGGCTTATATTATATCATTATAGCTACACCAAACACCAATTACGCTAAGATTATATCATCGTAGCACACACTCAGATATATAAAGAAAAGCACCTGGATGCGGCAACATTAAGTTGCCATTTAAGGCCTTCATAAGTTACCAGCAGTAGCACCCCTAATTAGTATCTATATCTGAGTCTGAACAATAATCTCTGAATTCATCTCTAGGATGACATTTTTGAATTCCAAGACGTGCATCATCCAAATTTTTTAAGCATATAAAACAATCCAAAATGTCGGGAGTTAGTTTGCTCCTCCTCTCATCCAACACTCTATTACCTGCACTAAAGCATATTTCGAAGCCACTGAAGACGGAGGTGGTGTTAGTAAATCATGCACCATCATAAAAAGAATGGGAAATGTCCTTTCATTTCTTTTCCACCAAGCTAAGATATCAAATGATTGTAACTCCTCAGTGGTAAGTACATCTATCTCTAAATATTGACTAAGTTCAAAGCGTGAAAAAGTTTCACTTCTACCTAACCTTGAAATCAGAAACCAAGATGGGTCATTGTTACTTGTAGAAGATAGGTCATTGATACTTGAAGAAGATGGAGTAGCAGCAGCAGCAGCAGTAGTAGTGCTTGCAAATTTAGACTCACATGAAGCATATATAGAAGTCAATAGTGCAGTCACAGTAGAAGTAGAAGGAAATGTAATCCCTAAATTCTCACCAATCCGTTCTAAGAGCAATTCAACACCCCTTACCTTAATCCTTGGGTTCATTACAGAAGCTACAATAAATATTGTTGGCATGACCTCAAAATATTTTTTGAATTTATCTTCCATAGACTTACAAGCAGCTACAAAATTAATTTTCGTTCTATAACTTTTAAGAGTGTGACTCATATTATATAAATGATTAAGCACAAGACAAATAGTAAGATAACGAACACCTGAGCAAGCTAAGGTAGCAGCATAAAATATTTTCAAAAAATTCATAAACTCAAAAGCGATCTTCCAATCAGCTCGAGTTAAACCACCATCAGTATGTGTATACTTGGAATTAACATAAGCAGAAATTACATTAGTGTGATTCCTACAAGATTTTAATATAAGAAATGTTGAATTCCAACGAGTTTTAACATCTGTTTTGATTTGTTTTGGTTTAACGTTGTAACTTACACACAATCCTTTGTTGTCTAGCTGGGGAAGTAGCAATAAAATGAATAGCATCTCTAATTTTTTCCATTTATGGTCCTACATGTTTCAAACCATGCACAACTAAGTTAATGATATGGCATACACATTGCACATGAAAAAATTGTCCAGTAAGAGGAGTAGTCGAATTCATTTTGAACAAATCAATTGAATTGGTATTAGTAGAATGGTTATCAAAAGTATTACTGAAAATTTTAACAATTTCAAACTCCCTAAAAACACTCTCTATACATTGAAAAATGTTCATAGCATTATGAGGATACTTCATTAAACGGAAAGCAATAACTTTTTTATTCAAAATCCAATTGGAGTCTATATAATGAGCTGTCACAGAAATATAACCAAGATTATTCCGACCACTCCACAAATCAGAAGTAAAAGAGATTAAACTACCAAGTTCCGCAATTTCACTTATCAATTTTTTCTAACTTCAATAAAAGCTTTCAAAGAATCAATTCTGGTTGTATTTATAAAAACTTTCGAAAAAAGAGGATTAAGATAATTTTTGACAAAATATTCAAATCTAATATCATTACCAAAAGTAAATGGTTGTTCTGCTGCAACTACGTAACGAGCCAATCCCTCTCTCATACTATATTGAGAATATGCGAAATTCGACGTACCACCTATGGTATCAATACCACCAGATTCACCACTGACTTGGCCAACTACCGTATGTTTAAATTTTTTATGTTTGTCAATTAAATGTCATTGAAAATGCCCTACGCCGCTATTACTTGAGCAACTATAATTATTTGGACAATGTAGACACCTCAATCTGGGCTTCCAGATTAGTTTACTTTCGGTTTTTGATTCTCTAATGATGAAACGAATCAAGAACACCCCGGGAATATCGAGTGTTTGAGTTTTGAGTGTTTGTAAAACCCTTGAATCTAATCTAGCCGAAGCCACTTCAAAAGTTAAAAACCCTACTGGCACGCGTTGGTTGAGCGCTTGCGCGCACAGATCAACTTGACAGGTGTTGGTCAATGGTCAAAGCTTGACCGTTGACCAACGCGTGAGTAGGTGGTACACGCGTGCGCTGCTCCCAAACCTGCATGCGCGGGTCAAGCTGCCAGGTGTGGTCAACAGTCAAAGCTTGACCGTTGACCCACGAGCGTGCCAGGGCGCAATGCGAGTGCGCCGGTTAAGCCTGTCCCCATCACCTTTATGGGTTGGTAAGCTTAACCACCAAGCAACCTCAGCCAACCTCGTGGACTTCCTGAGCTCCTCTCTTTGTAGCTCCATACCTACCATTTCTCACCTATATATATCCCCCCCCCCCCCATATGCTTCCATTCAAAGAGTTAGAAAAATCCATACACCAAGGATTACAAAATTTGAAAGGTTACAAAAATACACACCTTGGGTGACATACAAACCATAATCCCAAGAACATAGCTTGTTCTTCCTTCTCTAAACACACAACAATCCTCAAACACCTCATTCAAGTCTCAAACCTCAAAGCTCAATCATCCGTTCAAACTCAATCTAGGTATAGCATACCTATTGTTTTCCTGTTCTGATTCCTAAGGGGGCTGGCAGGGCCAAGGCTGGTAATCAATACTAGTCCAAACCCTAAAGATGGCAAGGTTTTAAAAACCGTTGTGGTAAGAACCAACGCGTGTAGGTTGTCTGTACGCGCGCGCCACTATGTGGTTGCGCGCACAGGTCTGCGTGGGGTTTGGTGTCCTATTATTTATGTGTTACTTTGTATATGGATCACTGTTAAACATGCCAAAAAAACTAGTTTACTGCTTTTCTAAGTTAAAACTGTTAGCTTTAGTTCAATATTCATACCTGCTGCTATGGAGTACCTCTGGGATCTTTCTGGACATGTACCAGAACCCAGAAACATGTAAACCCCAAACACTGGTTAAAAGGTTTAGACACGCGCGCGCCGGGGCGGCCAGTGCGCCATATGCCCGCGCCAGTCTATCTCTGACTAGTGAGTGGCCTTGCATGGGTAACTTGGTCTTAGGCCACTATTTTGTCCCCACACTATTTATGGGGTATTTTGTTAATTTATATGGCTTTTCAGCCATTTAAACTGTATATTATAACTGCTTGAACTATTTGGTTTGTCCTAGGTGTGCACTGGTCATTTTCAGAGCCCAAAAGGTTTGAAAATAAGAGCTGTGGGTTTGAGCTTACTGGGGTGCGCATGTCTTGCAGTGGCACGCGCAGGTGTGGTCAGCATATAGTGACTTGTTTAGTGCATGCTGGTTTCTTCCTGCGCATGTCACTCCAAGACAGGGGTCTCCCAATTTGTTTAAACTCCTACAGCAGTCTGTTTTCATCCTATACTAATTACTTTTGCATCCATGTTATCATTCACATCCTGCAAACTGTTATAATTTTAATCCCCATTAAACTGTTCCCCGCCCTAAATGGCTAAAGAATTGATTAATCTAACAAAATTGCAAATATTTTCGCAAATGCCTAAGTAGAGACCGATCTCTGGATTGGGCGAGATGGGTGCCTTACAACCCTTGCCCTTTCGTAATCTAGCTCCCGAACCCAGATATGGTTATGACGGACTGGTTCCTTCACTTTTTCAAAATAAACAGCGCAACGAGCGTTTTAAGTTCGGTTCTTTGAGTGTCAGACCTTCAAACCCAAGTGGCAACTCTGAATTGAGCATTCGTCTACCAAAAATGCGCTCATCGATCCACCTTTTTCAGGGCATGCTGCCCACAGTGGCAACTCTACTGGGGATAATCAAACCAATATTAATCTGTACTTAGAGTTTAATACACTTACGAACAATCTTTGAAAAGTCTGTCAAAACGGTAAGCCTCGCGCTACCGAAGGTTGGAATGATGATTTAACAGGACCTCATGTCCGGCCAATCCGATCTGGGAGTTTTTCAATTGTTCACTTGTGTAGTTTCCTCTAAAGATAGACTAAATAAAGTAAGCCAAATTTGAAAAAGGCATTTGCAAATTTGCGATTCTACTCCATAAATCAATTTCTTTAGCATCTCACTTGCATCGATGTTGGATAGCCGCGTTGGAGTGTTTTGGCAAGCCACCACGGTTTATCGAAGCCCGGGGACCCCGAATGCTCAACAACCTTCGATGATGATAAGTCATTCTACCGTTTGACTATTGCTATGCGGTTACGCGAGCAGTAGGAGGTATATCTTGGCTCTAGTCCAAGGAACCCCCTCAAACCAAAACCGGCCTTTGCATATACAAAGCATTAAAACTCTTCAAACTAGGACAGGTACCTATAGGGTAAGATCTACTTGCATCTAACCCCCATATACTGTATATGTGTTACTGCTTTCCCTATCACATGCACTGTACATACATACCATTTTGCGTAGGAGCATGTTTAGGGTGGCTTTTAGGTTTTCTCTCTTTCGAGCCTATCTTATGCTTATTAGGACGCTGCTATGACCTGATGAAGAGTCATGTATCTCGATGGTGTATGTTATCAATTTTCAAAGTCCTTAGATCAACAAGTCTTTGGGAAATCAAGACTTTCTAAGTCCTTGTCTAAATACCCGATCGAGGTTTCAAACAGAAAATAAGGAACAACGGAGAGAATGTCGTGATACTTATACCACCTTGGTTATCATGCGCAGCACGTACACCGTTTAGGTTATGGCGTTGTGTCGCCTACGCCGCCCCGGTTCTAGTATCACGTCATCTGCACCGAGTTGTTCTGACTCCAAAGTTGAAACTTCGAGAACTGAATAGTCAAAGGCTTAGACTATTTTGGCATCTCTTAGTGTTAGTCGATTCAAACAAGGATACACCCTCGAAAAGAATTCTGAGGATTTTGGCAACATCCGAACGTTATGAGACAGACTCGTTTTTAGTTATAGAGTCTAGGAGGACACTGATGACGATGACGTATGCATTGCATTTCTTTTTGCAATTAACTGCTGCTGCAGGAACGTCACTGAGTTTTCAATTACTTTACTGTCTAGTTTGGAGCCATTGCACTGAACAAGAGAGTATCAAAAAGAAGAGCCAAACCTACTTGGGAACGTCTTCAGAATCCAGTTCAAAGGCTTGTCAAGCTAGAACCCCAGTCAATTGCAACGAAGGCTTTTCCAGGATCATTGTTGGCCGCCCTACAGTCAGGTTCGCCGTCGATTTTGCAAAAAGCCATGCCATCTTCAGCTTCTTCATCAAGCTCCATTGAAAAATGTGCAATGACAGACCAACCACTTAGTCTTGAAACCATGCTCACGAACCTCCAGAACAGTATTACTGCTATGCAACAGAGGGCCACTCAGACTGATGCCTCCATCACATGCCTGAATGATCTCATCAACACTCGTCTTCCACCATCACTAGAAGAGGAGGACGAGGACGATGATGATGTTCATACAGACCCTGTCTTTGTCGAGGATCCAAATTATGGGAGCCGTCTCATTGTTCAACCTATACCTAGAGAGGCTCGTCTGCCTACTCCAAATCCGAACCCTACTGTTGTTAGGTCTGTTCAAAACCCTAACATAGTTGCTCTCATGGCCAAGATGGCTAGGCTGGAGGAGGCTATCTCGAAGTCTGAGAATATCAGTGCGGGCAGAATAGACTTGGACTAACTCTGCTTGTATCCCAATGCAAGGCTCCCCGAGCGATTCAAAATGCCTGACTTCGTCGAATTCAATGGGAGTGGTGATCCGAAGACTCATCTACTGGGCTTTCATGCTGCCATAAAGTTGCTAAGGGTGGAAAATAAGGCCATGTCTCAACTTTTTCCTTAAACTCTCTCTACGCCTGCCTTCCATTGGTATCTATCTCTTGACATCTCCAAAAGAAGAACTTGGGAAGACATAGGGGCTTCCTTTGTCTTGCAGTACAACTACAACTCATAGCTCATGATGACTACTCATGAGTTGGAGTCCACCAAAATTAAGGAGACCTTCGCGGACTTTGTCAAAAGATGGAGGGCCAAAGCCGCTCTAATGACTTAGCGCCCAAGCGAGAGAGATCAGCTTCGCATCATCTCCCGCAATCTCCAACTCGACTTTGCCAAGTACCTAGTAATTGTGCAAGCTTCTGCCAACTTTGAGACCTTCTTCGAATCTGGCCTAGCCATTGAAGAGGCCCTGCAGAGTGGAATTCTGCCTAGGGGAGAGTCCTCCTCACAGAAAGCGAAGCCACGGCCCTATTAAGGAAATAGTAGCGCATTGTTCGATAACAGCAACTACTCCAATATAGCTACAAGTGGGAGCGATGCTCCGGCTTTTGACTCCAATCGCATTGCCGATGTCAATCAGGTTCAAAACGCCCAAAGCTTCCGGGCCCGAACCCAACCTCGGAGTTTTTGTATCTTCGAGGCACCTTTGTCCGCAATGATGGAAAAGCTCATCAAATCTGGGCATCTTAAACCTTTGATCCCAACTTCCCTTCCAAAAGTCCTACCTTCTGGTTATAAGCCTCACCTCTTCTGTGCCTTCCACAAAATGCCTGGCCATCCCACTGACGCGTGTTATCGTCTTCGACATGAGATTCAAGATCTCATTGACAATGGCACGGTTCAAGTTTCACCAAAGCCCAACGTCATTTCCAACTCCTTGCCTCAACACCACTCTGACCCTCTGGTTGGTCAAATATCTATCACCTCCACTTAAATCAACCCTAGCTCCACGACATTCAACCCTAGCCACTATATCGCCCCAGAAAGCCAATCCAAACCAATCGTATCCATCCCATTCGAACCGGAGATTAACATGATGGTTATAGGTTGGGCAATTAAGGTCTTCGCTGCCGACACCTGGATTGACAATAATGAGAAGCTTACAAAGGAGCAGACTGACGGGCTGAGGACCATTGTTCATGGGAGCACCGAGTAGGTTTAGTCGAAGCTGAGGAAGTTGAAGTGCTGTTGCTTGGGCCTAATGTCCTCTAGATCCCACCTCTCTGTGAGGAAGCTAAAGGTAGCTTTTTAAAAAATTGCATTTTCAAAACCACATCTAGTTTGCATTGGCGTTTTGTCTAAGTTTGACACAGTGTCTATCAAGTCGTCTAGGTCTAGCTCTCAGTCGGAGTTCGTGCCTCTTGGCCCTCCTCGTCGTAGCTTTCATTTCAAAGTTTTGAGTCTATTGTACTTGACAACCCCGAGGGTTCTTTTATGATATGCATTATCTTGCTTCTAAGTACTTCGCTGGCTTTTGAATAAACTGTGTTGACCCTGACGATGAAGGGATAGATTTCGATGGGATCATCCCCAATGAAATGTGTTCCCTCGCCAAACGAAAAGACGAAAGGCATGCTTAGCCGATTAATTGAAATAATAGTTTTCAAATAAACTTGAAAGATGAGGTGGACCCTCAAATGGTTCAAATTGGTGCAACACTGTCCCCAGAGGAGCATTGCGCCCAATCAGACAGGCTCGAAGAGTTCATCGACATCTTGGCATGGTCTCTCAAAAGACATGCCTGGCATTGATCCTGAGATGAGAAAAGCATCGAATCCCTTTGTTACTGGGTGCCATACCATGTAAAGTAAAGCTTAGAAGGTCCAGCACCACATACCATGTTCAAGTTTACAGGAACAGCGTTCCGCCAAGCACAAGTTAGAACGTTCAAAATTGGCCTAGAGCAAGGAGTTTCAACCAAAGCACTCTGGATCCTATGTTATCAAAGCCGTTTTATCTGGGGCTGCGGCTAAAGATCGTCGACCTCAACAGCAACAATTCAATACATTGGTCAGCATGGATCAATTCAAAAGCCTTTTCCCTGAGAGAAGCTCGTTGGACTGAAAACGCTAAGGGTGGGCAGTTCCAAGCAAAAGTTAGAGCAGCCTACTAGACCGAGAACCTATGAAGGAGGTTTAGACAAAAGTAAATAGGCAATATTTGAAAGCTCGCTAGACCGAAAACCCAAATGGGCGATTCTAAGCAAAAGTTAGAGCGTAAAAGGTGAGGTAAAATACACAAGTAAACCTTAGCCTGAATTACGTTTTGACCTGATTCCCCAGAATGGGATACGTTGTAGAGACCCGTAAATTTCTTTTAAATTTTAATGTTTTATAAGTGGACAAATATTGGTTTAATGTGGAAATTATAGTTGTCGGTTAATGTGCAAGGTTTGAAAGTCAAGGGTGTTAGTGTAATTTGGTGTGTGTGTGCCCAGGGAATTCATTTCCCATTTTTCCCCTCTCCCTCTCCTGGCTCTCTCTCCATTTCTCTCCCTCCCACTCTAAAATTTCACCTCCAACCTCAAAACCCATGAAGATTGACCTTCATTCCACCCTCCGTACGTGATCTTGAGCTTGTATTCAGTGGGGTTTAGCTCGGAGAGGAGTATTTAGTTGATTTTGAGGTTCCGGAAGCTAGGGCTCGTTCAAATCACTTGGATTTCACCCTCTGACTTGAGGTAGGGAATTCTATCTCTCTTTATATGTTATTTGAATGTTTCTATACCTTGTTCGAGTTTGTATCGGTTGTATTTAAGATTGGATCGAAACCTGAAATTTTCTGTCGAAATCGTCTGTAAGTTGCTCTCCCTACGGTAGGAACTTTTCACCTACTGGTAGGACGATTGAGAAATTCCTTCATAACCAGCTCAAACGTACAGCAGCAGCTCAAAAGCTGCTCAACGTATTCAAGTTCTACTGGTAGGTCTAGTGCAAAAATTATTTCGTTCAACTGTTGGCCTTTCTGTTTCCAATTTCTACTGGTAGGGTTAGTGCAAAAATTGTTTCGTTCAAAAATTATTTCGTTCAACTATTGGCCATTCTGTTTCCACGTTCAAAAATTGTTTCGTTCAACTGTTGGCCTTTCTGTTTCCAATTTCTACCGGTAGGGTTAGTGCAAAAATTGTTTCGTTCAACTGTTGGCCTTTCTGTTTCCAATTTCTACCGGTAGGAGGTTTAACCCTACGGGTAGGTCAAATTCTACCGGTAGGACTCGTTCACCTACCGGTAGGAGATTGAGCTGCTGAAAGACAACCGGTAGGAGATTGAGCTGCTGCAGTGTCTTTCAGCTGCTTTCTTATATCTTTCAACTCGCATTTTGAAGCTTCTCATCGACTTTAATGTGGTTGTTTGCACATTCTTTTCAAGTGTTTTGGAAAGTATTACTCGTTCCTCACTTAGAGTGGTATCCAATGGACGTTATTGCACATTGAAATACGAGCAATACACTTGAACATGTCTAGGGATCCGATAAGTAGCATCGCAATCCATTTTCTCTCTACTCGTAGAATTCTTTAGATTCCTTTAGTGTATGCTTTACGGACTCCAAATATAGAAACTAGAAGACCAGGCATCGCAGAGTCTAGTCGTGGGTTGATATGTGGTATGCTTAAAGGAAAGGGTGTGTATTACTTAATTAGTCAGAGTCTTGAAATGAAATCAATGTGGTGGATTGGTAGAGTGTTTAGAATGCTTGAAGTGAAATCAATGTTGTGAAAGAATTGTTTGAGAGGATATAATAACTTGTGTCCACCCGACTCGTCAAGTCTTTCAATCCTTTTGGCACCCTCCCTATAAGGTTTAAGTGTAGAAACTAATAGATAGAGTATTGTAAGATTATATATGTGGGCTTAATACGCTAGGTCTGATGCGAATGGGTAAGCTAATGAAAATGCATGAACATGTATATTTAGGAAGTCAGGTAATGGTAATTGAAGTTTTGTGGTAAGACCGATAGAGTGATGATGAAATTGATTATGAAACGATGACGATTATGAAAAATGTGAACGGTGACCCAAGTGGTCGTTATTGAGGGAAAAAACTTGGGGTGACCCTGCGCTCGAGGGAACTAGACCCGAGGTGACCCAACTGATTATTGCTATTGAGGGAAAAGACTCGGGGTGACCCTGTGCTCGAGGGAACTAGACCCGAGGTGACCCAACTGATTATTGCTATTGAGGGAAAAGACTCGGGGTGACCCTGCGCTAGAGGGAACTAGACCCGAGGTGACCGAACTGATTACTATTATTGAGGGAATAGACTCGGGGTGACCCTGTGCTCGAGGGAGCTAGACCCGAGGTGACCCTAGTGATTATTGATGGGAAACACTTGACTAAAAGAAAGGAAAAGGTTTTGTAATAAAGGGATTTGATGAAGATAAATGTGGACACGAGAAAGATTGTAGTACCGTACGAAGAATAATAAGATGATTATGAATTGATTATGGACAGGTGTGGAATGACATGAGTTTGTTAACGTATTTAGTCAAAGAAGCAAACGGTTAGTGACATTTATGTGAAGTATAGGACCCTTAGACTATAGCTTGTAGCTTGTTGGTAGTCACTCGTACTTTGGGCGTATCTATCAATATTTACTCATTCATGGTGCATGATTCATCAATTTACATATAGTTTGAGCATAGAATACTCTACTGGGCACGTGTTTGCTCAACCTACCATTTCAGATTCATTGCAGGTCATGGTCATAGAGTGCTTGAAGTGCATGCTGGCAATATCAAGTGAAGCTACTTTTGGAGAGTACTTTATATTTCTTGTAAAACAAACCACTTGTTATGAAACTCCTATTTTGAAAAGTTGTAATTGTAAGCCAGTTTGTGAATGTTTAGAAATTGCACTGTATTTTGGGATAATGTACGTACGATTGTGAAGACTTTGCATTTCAAATAATATTGTTAATTTATGTTAAAAATCAAGGGCGTGACATACGTAGGTAGTCTC
Organism: Rhododendron vialii; assembly: GCF_030253575.1. NCBI lineage: Eukaryota > Viridiplantae > Streptophyta > Magnoliopsida > Ericales > Ericaceae > Rhododendron > Rhododendron vialii. The sequence goes on along the minus strand of NC_080557.1, from coordinate 20,016,141 downwards.
TCTTTGAGACTTAGTCACAATCTATCAATTTGATCCAAGGCTTTGGTGCATCACCGTGGTCGAGAAGAAAATAAGCTTCATTTGTGCAGAAGGGGGAAAACCTTTTGTTTTTTAATTTTATTGCAAACTACTACTTCAATTTCAAAGCTGACCAAAAGCCTTAAAAGATTTTAAGCATAAAAAACAGAATGAAATGCTTGCGAGGCCTAACGGCTCACAACTTATTCTGAGTTCAGCAAAGTTTGGTATGAGTAGCTGTAGCAGACTTATAATCACGCGTGCTAGTTTGAGGTTCACGCGCATTTTTTTTTCAAAATGATGCACGTTGGTCTCAAACCTACGCGTGCTTCTTTGATTCCCGCAGCAAACCAATAGCAGTCAGCTACTGCCTTTGAGTCCTTTTTGAAGGGGCTTTTGCCAAGTTTTGTCGTGCCGTGCAGGTCATATGGACCTAATGTGACAGCACGAAGGTGTCGATTTCAGTCCGGGCCTATATGAGTCATCATTTGCGTCTTATGTCCGTTTTGTGACATTTTTCCAGTTTTTCAATCCATTGTCATTTCGGGATATGCTTTTCCCAGTTTTGTTAGTTCGTACAGGTCATTGTACAGCTATTTGACCTTATGCAAGCGTCAGTTTCACCTGTCTAAGGGGATATTGTGAGTTTTGACACGTTAATGCCCAAAATTTCATTATTTTCCATGTGTCTAAAGGTCCGCGTTGAACCTTAGGGCTCTTCTTCCCTTTTTCGTTTGAGCTAGGCGAGTTTGTGCATGTGCACATATTTGTGCATCAACCCAATTCATTTGTCAATACAAATTAGATATTAGCGGATGGTTTACATGTCAATAAATTGGAAAATGCAATTTTTACATTGCTACCCTAGTATCTATAACCCACAAGCTGTGGAATCTCGTGGATGGCAAGGGCACGTCAACCCAAGGCCAAGCAAAGCATATCTCTAAGGCACGTCTGACCAAGCTTCGAAGAAAGGGCGCGCATGCCCAATGCTATTACTATATCAATTGGGCATGCTGGCCTACTCAATATCTCTTTGTTTGGATGCGCATCTCAGAAGCAAAGGCAGTAAAGTACTAGGGCTCAGTGATAGTCTTTAAGCATCGTTGCCCTCCTAAGAGCTGCCCTTAGCTAGGGTCTACACTTTCAGTTTGTATATTCATATAGCATACATCTTTGCATATTGTGAATATCAACTGTTAAAAATAGGAAGGTGGCCAGTTTGTGGGAGTTTATACCCGAATGGTTTCCATCAAGTCTTTGTTTGCCGACGGATGCAATTGAAAAATCTCCTGTGGTATCGTTATCGTTTGTTTAGTGGAGGCAATGAAGTCTCCCTAACCCTCGATTTGTTTGCCGACGGATACGATGCAATCTCCTGCGCTTTTGTTCTCATAGTAGGTGCGATAAAATCTTCTGCAGAACACATCAACGGCAGTCGGTCCTATCCAACTCAGCGATGATCAGTCATATCATCAACGATGATCAGCCATATCGTCCGTCTCCATTCAGCGATGATAAGCCATATCATCTACGATGATCAACCATATCGTCTGTCTCCATTCAGCAATGATCAGCCATATCATCAATGACGGTCAGCCATATCGTCCGTCTCCTTTCAGCGATGGTCAACCATATCATCAACGATGGTCAACCATATCGTCCATCTCAGTCATTCAACGATGGTCATCCATATCATCAACGATGGTCTGCCATATTGTCCGTATTAGTCATTCAACGGTGATCAGCCATATTGTCCGTTTCCATCCATCAACAATGATCAGCCGTATCATCAACGACGATAAGCCATATCCCTTTCAATCAGTCAACGACGATCAGACTATCGTCCTTGTTCACTCTCTCAACAGTGATTAGAATATCGTTCTTTCAGGCCCCAACAACGATCAGAATATGGTTCGATGGTCCACCCGTCCGCAACCAATTATTCCCCAGGAGAGTCCACCTCGGCCTGCCCCAAATGACTACCTCTACTTCAGTCTAGCTTCAAGTGCATCTTCTAGCAGCCATATTGCTCTGCCTCGGATGGTCTTTGATAAGGATATTGGCTCTGATTCACAACAGATGGAATTCAACCTACCTGACACGACCTACGCATGTTTGTTGGAATACTTTGTGCCAAGGATAGCTTGATCCCCAACAATGACGGCCTGCCCCGTCCAAATCTGCAGCGACAGCCTGTCCTGCCCAAATTCGATCAACAAGCGGCGATTCAATCGTCCACTTCTACTTCCATCCCCAGAGCTAGGGTCTACATTTTCAGTTTATGTATTCATATAGCATACATCTTTGCATATTGTGTATATCAACTGTTGAAAATAAGAAGGTGGCCAGTTTGTGGGAGTTTATACCTGAATGGTTTCCATCAAGTCTTTGTTTGCCGACGGATGCGATTGAAAAATCTCATGTGGTATCATTATCATTTGTTTAGCGGAGGCAATGAAGTCTCCATAACCCTCGATTTGTTTGCCGACGGATATGATGCAATCTCCTACGGTTTTGTTCTCATAGCAAGATGCGATAAAATCTTCTGCAGAACACATCAACGACAGCTGGTCTTGTCCAACTTAGCGATGATCAGCCATATCATCAATGACGATAAGCCATATCGTCAGTCTTCATTCAGCGATGATCAGCCATATTATCAACGATGATCAACCACATCATCTGTCTCCATTCAGCGATGATCAGCCATATCATCAACGACAATCAACGATATCGTCCGTCTCCATTCTGCGATGGTTAGCCATATCATCAACGACGGTCAGCCATATCATCCATCTCAGTCATTCAGCGATGATCAGCCATATCATCAACGACGGTCAACCATATCGTCCATCGTAGTCATTCAGTGATGGTCAGCCATATCGTCAACGATAGTCTGCCATACCATCCGTATCAGTCATTCAACGGTGATCAGCCATATTGTCGGTTTCCATCCATCAACAATGATCAGCCGTATCATCAATGATGATCAACCATATCCCTTTCAATCCGTCAACGATGATCAGACTATCGTCCTCGTTCACTCTCTCAACGGCGATCAGAATATCGTCCTTTTAGGCCCCAACAACGATCAGAATATCGTTCGATGGTCCACCCGTCCGCAACCAATTATTCCCCAGGAGAGTCTGCCTCAGCTTGCCCCAAATGACTACCTTTACTTCAGCCTAGCTTCAAGTGCATTTTCTAGCAGCCTTATTGCTCTGTCTCGGATGGTCTTTGATAAGGAGATTGGCTCTGATTCCCAACAGATGGAATTCAACCTACCTGACACGACCTACCCGTGTTTGTTGGAATACTTTGTGCCAAGGATAGCTTGATCCCCAGCAACGACGGCCTGCCCCATCCAAATCTGCAGCGACAGCCTGTCCTGCCCAAATTCGATCAACAAGCGGCGATTCACTCGTCCACTTCTACTTCCATCTCGGCATTAGACCGCCCGTCCATTCCACCAATCAGGTTCCTTAAATTTACTTGTCTATTTTGCTAGTATGCTTTGTTCTGGATTGCCTTGAGGGGTGTCTAGAATTCTTTGACGTTACTTGTACCAAGTCGATGGTGCTTCAAGTGCCGTCAAAGAGGGGCGACTGTAGACACCCCAATCTGGGCTTTCAGATTAATTTACTTTCGGTTTTTGATTCCCCAATGATGAAACGGATCAAGAACACCCCGGGAATATCGAGTGTTTGAGCTTTGAGTGTTTGCAAAATCCTTAAACCTAATCTAGCCGAAGCCACTTCAAAAGCCAAAAACCCTACTGGCACGCGTTGGTTGAGCGCCTGCGCGCACATATTAACTTGACTGGTGTTGTTCAATGATCAAAGCTTGACCGTTGACCAACGCATGAGTAGGTGGTACACACGCGCGCTGCTCCTAAACCTGCGCCCGCGGGTCAAGCTGCTAGGTGTGGTCAACAGTCAAAGCTTGACCGTTGACCCACGCACGCGCTAGGGCGTAACATGTGCGCGCCAGAGCACAATGCGTGCGCGCCCATTAATCCTGTCCCCATCACCTTTATGGGTTGGTAAGCTTAACCACCAAGCAACCTCAGCTAGTCTCATGGACTAGCTGAGCTCCTCTCTTTGCAGCTCCATACCTACCACTTCTCTCTTATATATACCCCCCCCCCCATGCTTCCATTCAAAGAGTTAGAAAAATCCATACACCAAGGGTTGCAAAATTTGAAAGGTTACAAAAATACAAAAATACACACCTTGGGTGACATACAAACCATAATCCCAAGAACATAGCTTGTTCTTCCTTCTCTAAACACACAACAATCCTCAAACACCTCATTCAAGTCTCAAACCTCAAAACTCAATCATCCGTTCAAACTCAATTTGGGTATAGCATACCTATTGTTTTCCTGTTCTGATCCCTGAGGGGGGCTGGTAGGGCCAGGACTGGTAATCAATACCAGTCCTGGGTAAAGCTGGCAAGGTTTCAAAAATCATCGTGGTAGGAACCAGCGCGCGTAGGTCGTCTGTACGTGCGCGCCACTATGTGGCTACGCGCGTAGGTCTGCATGGGGTTTGGTGTCCTATTATTTATGTGTTACTTTGTATATGGATCACTATTAAGCATGCTAAAAAAACTAGTTTACTGCTTTCCTTACTTAAAACTGTTAGCTTTAATTCAATATTCATACCTGCTGCTATGGAGTACCTTTGGGATCTTTCTGGACATGTACCAGAACCCAGAAACATGTAAACCAAACACTGGTTAAAAGGTTTAGACACACGCGCGCCGGAGCGTCATACTCGCGCGTCAGTCTGTCTCTGACCAGTGAGTGGCCTTGCATGGGTAATTTGGTCTTAAGCTACTATTTTGTCCCCACACTGTTTATGGGGTATTTTATTGATTTATAGGGCTTTTCAGCCATTTAAACTGTATATTATAACTCCTTGAACTATTTGGTTCGTCCTGGGTGTACACTGGTCATTTCCAGAGCCCAGAGGGTTTTAAAATAAGAGCTGTGGGTTTGAGCTTACTGGCGCGCGCATGTCTCCCAGTTTGTTTAAACTCCCACAGTATTCTGTTTTCATTCTATACTAACTACTTTTGCATCCATGTTATCATTCACATCCTGCAAACTGTTACAGTTTTAATCCCCATTAAATTGCTCCCCCACCCTAAATGGCTAAAGAATTCATTAATCTAACATAATCGCAAATATTTTTGCAAATGCATAAGTAGATATCGATCTTCGAATTGGGCGCGAGGGGTGCCTTAAAACCCTTCCCCTCTTGTAACCTGGCTCCCGAACCTAGATATGGTTATGACGGACTGGTTCCTTCACTTTTTCAAAATAAACAGTGCAGTGAGCATTTCAAGTTCGGTTCCTTGGGTGTCGGACCTTCAAACCCAAATGGTGACTCTGAATTGAGCACTCGTCTGCAAAAAGCGCGCTCATCGATCCGCCTTTTTCAGGACATGCTCCCCACAGACCATAATTACATACAGCTCTATCTCATATATCCATTCATTGTGCATCTTTAAAATTCTTAACTATGGTTAAATGATTCCATACCTAGGAGCAATGCCTTTTTGCACTAGAATGGACCGAATGGCTACGACCTGTTATGCCTATAGGAGTAGAACATGCTGCAATGTTTGAAGCAGCTTCACCTACAGACTCCCTTCCCGGTGATAGAGTTGGTCCATCATCATCCGAGTCAGGGTGTAAACCCTCATTGTCAAAATGAATATTTTCAGGATCCATCTACTATAAAAAAACTGAAAACAAAGCAGGAAAAATTAGTACACTAGAATATTAGTACAAAAGTTGGGAAAATTGAAATAATCTGAACTAGCAATGGGAAGACGAAATAAGATAAATGCAGATGTAGTTAAGAGACTGATATGAGCATTAAGTGATGGAAACAGATATTGGATACTCAAATTTAGATCTTGCTTTCTGGTAGATTAAACGAATCCTTTGTCAATATTTAGCCATCTTTTGAACTTAAACTATTTATTAGAGACTTCATCTAGGTTGGGCACTTGTTACCACTAGTAGAGCTTGATTAAGCGATTAAAATACAGACATGATTTAGTTTGAAAATGGGGGCAAAGTCTAATGTAGCATATATGGCCACACCCATTTCCTTTGTCAAATTTGACCACGAAAATGACTCAGCCATTTCTACAAACTATTTTAGTACAAAATCATCAGATCTGGCCATTTTGGCACCCTAATTTCAAAAACCATTTTCAGAACCCTAATTTCAAAAACTATTTCAGACCCTTAATTTCAAGGTAAATAACAAACTAAACAAAATAGAATAAAGATTGAAGAATAAAGAAAAGGAAACACAAACCAGATCTGTTGATGTTTGTCACTAGAAACGAAAACTCACCGTACGCGACTGTCACCGGAAACGACCTCAGTCGTCGAGTTTCAGAGACAAATCGCTGAACGTGACAGAGGGTTTGAGTCAAGCAAACTCAGATCTAGTTGTAAATCTAGGGCTTGAGTCGTTGAACACCAGTCGCTAAACGGTCACCAACACCGACTCACCGCCTAAACAGAAATGGAAATGGTAGTTGATCTAGGGTTCGACTCACCGCCAAACCACTACCTGTCATCTTTGAGAGTGGAGAGAGTGAGAGAGACGAGAGTGAGAAAAAGACATTGAGAATCAGAACGTACATTGAGAGTGGAAAGAGTGAGAGAGACGAGAGTGAGATTCATACGTTGAGAGTGAGAGAGATCAGAACGTTGAGAATCAGAGTGAGAGAGTCAGAGAGATGTCGATCACTTTAGAAATCCAAATGTTGAGAGACGAGAGTGAGATTATGAGAGACAGAGAGAGATGTCTGCTAGGGCAACATCTCATTGCCTTTTATATGAACCGTGTGATCATGTGCATACGAGACACCAATAATCCATATGCACCAATAATGAAAAAATCTCGTAAAGTTTTACGATGCATCACTCAAGGGCCGCATGAGCTATTTTTGAAAAATCGGAACCATCTAGATTTTACGTTAGAGGGATTATCTCATTCATCATGCAAAGAATGAATTAAATTTCTTATCGTCATGTACCTGCTCGTACATGAAAAAAAATTTCATAATAATTAATTTACGTCCTTATTAAAACAGTGGCTCATATGTTAAGTATGAAGAGATACTAAGGAGTTCTAGAAAGAAGGCCAGATGCCGGAGCGAAGCGGAACCAATGGAGTGAAGCACAACAAGTGGAGTGTAGCAGAATGGAGTGTGGTTTGTACCTAAGTTTGCATTGATTATCATCAGTGCCTTTCGCCGGAATAGAGTGCCTACTACTCTAGCCCCTATGGAGGGATTCTCTATGTTAGATTACCGTCAGTTCTCATTTACTACGCTGTCGACAATTCCGGTATTGACGTAGTTATCATCGATTGTGTAGTTTTGGATTTCAGGCAAAATTCGGTTAGGGTTAGAATAGAGTAGGTATAAATATTCTATGTTGTAAACCCTATTCTATACTGTGATAATAAAGAACAGTAGCCGCTCTCGCTCCCATGGACGTACCCAGTTTTGGGGAACCACGTATATCTCTGAGTTGATTTCTTTACTATTTATACTCATATATCGTGCGTGTGTGTGTGTGTGTGATGATCCTAACAGTCTCGATGATGGAGCTTTTAAAACCCGATAGATCCAAAAATTGGTGAGTCATTAAAACACAAAGACTAACAAAATGAATGGTATGGATCGTCATAAATGTTTTGTGATCGTGTGGCTAACGTACATTAGACTATAGCAGAATACCTTAGTTCATAACCAACTGAGTTCAATATATAGATTTTAAAGGTAACTGCAGACTCTTTTTTCGAAATGTTTGATCTAAACCGTTACGATTTTACATCTTATCAAATTTATCATTCTCACCTGAATAGGTGATAATCGAATGTCGGAAACCACATGATCAGAGCACATTCGGTGCTTCCAAAGGCATTAAAGTCCTATAATGCACTACTTGAGGGCTGCCTAAGCTATTTTTTAAAAATCGGAACTATATAACTTTTATGTGGGAGGGATTAGATCATTCATGCCAATAATCAAGTAAAATGCTTATCGCTACATACTTGATCAGATGTAAAAAAAAATTCAATCAAACAATGAATCAGTGTGCCGATGAAAGAGCATTCAAAATCCGACGCACGAAAAATTGGATCCCATGATTAAAACACTAAGCACAACAAAATGAATGCATTGAATGGTATCGATCGCCGTGATTGCATTGCGATTGTGTGGCTACTGCTTGATGGCCTCGTTTTTATATAATAGAGCTATATATTATATACTAATTTTTCAAATCTATAACACAAGTTAATTGGTGGCATAGTGGTTTGTTTGTGTATGAACCTGGGTTGAAGTCCTAGTCCAGCCAACCCCTTTTTTTTTAATTTTTTTTTCCTTTTTTCTACTATGTATTTTTTTCTCTTATTTTTTGTTTGAGACTTTTTTTTCTTATTTCTCATTAGATCTAGGGTAAATAATATACGACTCTTGTACATTTCCTTTCATACTAAATTACTCTTGCACCATAAATATTTTGATAAGTTTTTTTAATTTTACTTGTTATCTTGTAATGTTAAATTTACAAACCAAAGGTTCAAAGCCTATTCACTAACAAAAACAAAACAAATATTTTCTACCGAATAAAAAATGATAGTTTTTTAAAGGGAAAAAATTGATTTTTTAAAGAAATTATTATTTTTAAATTAAATGTCTTAGTTGTTTACCTTTAAAAAATTAAAGGTAAACAAATATTTTTTACCGAATAGAAATTGTTTACTTTTTTTTAAATTAAAAAAAAGTCATTTGGCTTATTTAATAAATTTTTTGGTTTTTCAATGCCCTTTCGTGCCTGTGTCATGCCCGTGCCCGGCTAGAACCGTGTAGTGCCGTGCCATGCCGTTTTAGTCAACTTTTCCGTGTTCGTGTTGCGCCTGTCTACGACCGTGTCGTGTTGTACATTGCCACACCAACTTTCGTGCCGTGCCACCCACTTCCGTGCCTCAGGCCCACTAAGACTGTGCCATGTTGTGCTATGTCAGGCCAAGACCGTGCCTGTAACGTGTCGTGCCACCCCGTGTCGTGCCGGCTCGGCCCATTTGACACCTCAAATGTTATCACTCCAAGTCTAGCTTCCAAACTCTGACACCGAAGTACCCATGCCTGACTAAATGTCTCTCTGCTTGACTAGATCTTCTGAGGCTAAACCCATAGCGTTGTCCAGTTGCAATACCGTCACTCTAGCATCTTCCGTGTACCAGAGCACCAACACAGCTTCCCTCTGCTCACACCAAAGGCTCCATTCGCCAGATGATCTCACACATCACCTGGGAAGAAGCTAACTTCCGTCTCCGTTGACACACTGCATCCCCCGCTGAGCCTCCAAACATAGATACACAACTCGCGAATCCAGGACGTCTTCATTACTTCTAGATCTTTGTGGCCCATATCGATGTGCCCGCATCCAAAATTGGATGCTCCTGATCCATCATCCACGAGAACAATGTCTGCATCCCCCAGAAAATAGTGTCTGCATTCGGCCTACGCATGACCGATCTCCAACAGAACCCAACAGAGCTCAACCAACTCAACATCCCGCCGGTCTCTTTGGTATGCCTCCACATCAGAACTCGAATGACCCACTTGCCTTCAACCATTATGAATTCCCAGGTAAGAATTCATAGGGCAAAACACTCAATTTCAGATTAATAATTTATTGATTTTTTATGAAGCCCATTTCGGGTTCCATGCACAAAGATGATTTAAACTGCTAATTATTTTAAAAAATATTTTTTATTAGTTCCTGCAAAAAAATCAGCTTAATTTGTGGGGGATTTTTCAGAATTCTTAGGAGTGTGCTGAAAATACCCCTACCGATATCTAATTAATCGAATTTTTTTGCAGGGACCCATTAAGCTTTTTTTTTTTAAGAATAATGAATGAGTTGAATTATCATTGTAGAACACGAAAGGAGACGAAAAAAATCATTAATCTGTAATTGTGTTTTTGCTATGCCAAAGCCAAAGTGGGGTGTGCAAAAAACCTGCAACCTGACCGACCCGACCCGACCCGAAGTGTCTCGGGCAGCTCCGAACATGTGCTTCGGTTGGGTATGGATTGGGTTCTGTTAAAAAAACGAGTTTCGGTTCGGACTTCGGGGTTTGTGCATTCCTTACTCGCGAGGGTCAAACCCGACCCGACCCGACCAACTTAAAGACTAAATCGACCAACCCGACCGGTGCACACCCCTACGCAGCCAAATGAAGATTGAGCAAATAAAGGAGGGACTTCGTCAAAGGAAAGAAACAGCGCCGTTTCTTTTGTTGGCAGCAGCCGCGCGTCCCCTTGGGACAGCAGGCTCCCCATTCCGTGGCAAAATGCTAGCCGTGGATATCACTGTGATTGTACAGAGCAGTTCTTGGCCACAAAATGGATTGGGATTGTATTGAGTAGATCTTGGCCACAAAATGGATGGAACTGGACAAGAAAAAACTGAATGAGATCCTACCTCTAGCCAATAGTTCACCAAAGGACTGCGTCCGTTAGACTGCCAATTTTATTTTATTTTTAATCGATTCAATCCATTTAACATGGAAAGTCCGAAGGGAAATACAGATTTCCTTACAAAGTATAAGAGTGCACCAAAACTATCTAAACTTAGACGCGAGCATCTACGACAAACACAGACAAACTCAAAGTCTCCTACTTTTGAAGCAGGATGTAAGAACCCGTTGCAGCAAAAGTCGGACTGCCGATTCAGGAACTGCATATATACCATTGCAATACCAGTTCCCCAATTCGCCACCATATACTTGGGGGATTTAGTACTCGTAATAAAATAATAAGCGATTACCTTCGGTACGGCACAAGCTGGGATTCAGGAAATATGAGGAGATAATGTCCAGCCGGTCCCTCTTTTTCAGTTTATGGCTTGGGAATTCCTTATTCTCCAAGTATAAATGCTGTGTAGGTCCTTGGAGTGTATTTTTACCATATTATCCTGATTGCGCGCACATCCCCACACACACGTGCCCAAACACGAGCTGTGCCCCTTCTTGCGCGCACATGTGCATATCCAGCTGGTTGGCTCTCTCTTTCTTTCTACGTCACAAACAGTGACGCCCTCTCTCTCTCTCTCTCTCTCTCTCTCTCTCTTTTATTTCAAAACATAAAATTCAAAAGAGATTTTTACCTCTAAGTACATAAAAATGACACTTAATTTTCAATAAGGAGAGATTTAATAATTAATTACCGTTAGGTCTACTTTTACAAAAATACATTTGCCATTAATGAAAATGTCACCCTAGAATTTTTGGGTATGCTAGGGTTTTATGGGACCCTAGTGGTACCCTACCCTAAGATTTTAGGATACCTTAAAATTTTAGATGTAATAATCTGCTTAATGCAGTTGGTCAGTCATTGCCTCCCCTTTGTGGAAGGTCTTGGGTTTGAACCCCACTAAGGGCAGGCCCTTTAGGAGACCAGGGCTATGGATAGATTCTGGTTTCTCCGTGCTCACTCTAACACCCCCACTAACCCATGCTGATGTATATCGCCGTGGCAAAAAAAAAAATTTGCTGGTAAAGTACACATGGCTCACAAACCCTTAAAGCCCATTAACAATTCACCCCCAATTAAGCCCACAACCATTACAGTTGACAGCTCAAAAAACTAGCTTTTGGCCACTAATGTAATGTGGGTGCCATTGATCTTAGTGATCATATACATCATGAGTTAAAGAATCTGTTTGGTCACCGCTCCTATCTTTCCACGTACACAACTTGACTTCCGGTGGCTATTAAATTCAGAAAAAGGTTGAAAGGTTTGGTAAAAAGACATCCATCGATCCCTCCCTACATCTGTTTTAGTGAACGAGTATGTGTTTACTTGGAAAGGTGGACAACTTTTCTTTTGCCCCCATGTTGGAAGATCCTTTGGTCCCTCTATTTTTTCCATACAAACCAACTTTTACAACCCACTAGTATAAATCACTATTCATGGTTGGTTGTCTTTATATACCTCACCCGGGTGTTTCCATTAATTTACAAGTTGTCTAGATTACAATTTTTTTATTTTGTTCTTATTCAAAATTTGTACTCCTTTCGTCCCCTTTTTAAGTGTTCTGCTTCGTAACTCCAACTTATTAAAAATACATCATCATTATACCTTTCACATCAACTTTTTCCTCCACTTTCCATACTTACTCATCATCATTACATTTTTATTCACTAACTTTTCAAAATGGAATATACTTTTAGTGACAAAATAGACAATGCACCAATTTTTTACCCATTAACTTTACAAAATGGACACTTATTAAGGGATAGCCCAAAATGAAATACTGAACTCTAAATAAGGGACGGAGGGAGTACAAGTTTGTTAGTTTTACGCCAAACTTTTATGTATTTTTGGTTATCTCGACGAGAGAAATCAAAAAAGTTAAAAATTATTACTTTTACACAGGTATTTTCCAAAATATCCATGAAAAAACCCACAAAGTCAATTTTTGGGCTTTTTCTTGGATATTTTCTCAAAAAAAAAAAAAGGATCAAAGTCAAAAAAATTTACTTTTTCGGTTCCTCTAGTCAAGACAAACCAATAATACATAAAAGTTTGACGCAAAGCTTACAAATGCGAAAAATAAATAAATAATGATAAAAGAAAATATCTGTAGTGTATGTTTGTAAAAGAAAATACATCTTGAATTTGATTATCTTGAAATTGTGCTTTATGCATTGCATGGATCGATACACCCACTCACCAAGTACCAATTTTTTGTTTATCATAATCTTAATTTGTTTAATTAATGGTTTCAATAACCTTGAGATCAACCACCAGGTGCATCCCCATTATCCAAAGCTATTATTCTTACTTTAGTAGGTACAAATACAAATATGTTTGACAAGGTACATCTAATTTAGACGGAATCTAATGTTAATCAATACGTACAGTACTACTTAGCATAATACTCCGTACTTATCCTGTCGCCGTATGTTCCACTTTTGTTGGTGAGTCGTAATAGGAAAATAGGAGTATGTACGTACGTGCCGAAGAAAAAGATTATGCCCAGGTACCTTGAATGCAAGAACTAGAAATGGATTGGAGAGTACAATTTCACCCCGGAAGAGGATTCTTTTCCAAGCACAATTCCATGATTGGGATTGGGACCTTCCGTTTTGTATTAGTTCATTATGAGCGCGATTGGGATTTGATTTTTACCAATATATGTGTGTTCCGAAATCATATCAAATGATATGCGATCAACTTCATTTCTGGCATACTTGATGCTCTCGATGAGTTCAAAAAAAAAATGAATGGTCCCGATCATTAAAGTGGACTGAGAGAGAAAACCATTTTTGGCATACTTTACGCCATGGGGCAGGTAAAGTTGGACGAAGCCCCGTGAAGACTATTCCCACAAAAATTCGTAGCGCCTAAAAGGTTTCAAACCTAAACCTAAGAAGGAGCAACCTTTCAAAGTGGGTTGTTCTCAACCTCTCCTTTCAAGAGAATCATTTAAAATGATCTACACTAATAATAGTCTAGATTAGACTTCTGATCACCTTAATTACTTCCAACTTCCAGGTCGGATAA